>NC_057814.1:303609768-303610939 GCF_018294505.1 Triticum aestivum | reverse complement strand
TTGAGTGGTCACCTCACCAAGTCCCAGCCCCAGGAAATTTTTTCTCATTGCCAAATCATTCTGTCGAACACCTGCAGTGCATTGTCAATGTCAAGTTCAGTAAAGTTCAGAAACAGTTTCAGTACACTGTCGTTTTCTTCAGAACTTGTTGTCGATCTCGACAGTGCCTCGATGTCGCCTTGCTCCCCGTCCCCTCCCCCTTGTTCCTGCACCGCACGAGCGCCTGGACGCTTGCGGACGTCGGCGAAGAGCCGGAGGAGGTGCGCCGCCCCGTGACCGACGCCAGCGGCGGCTTTGCGGCCGCCAGAGAGAGGCGCGGCGCCGACGGGGCCACCCAGCGCCGCCCAAGCCACCGGAGCTCGCCGCGTGGCCTTCCACTCCCCAGAACCCGCTGCCACCCTCGTCGTGAACCGCTGGGCGCGGAGCGCGCTCTCTGCCGCCGACGTGCCCGTGCGGCCACCCCACCATGGACCGACGCCATTACGCCAAGACCAACTCAGTTTAGTAGTGGAAGGGCACCAGTAAACCTCACTGATGCTGCCTGGCCACTCAAACCACCTGCTCAACCACTACCTCGCCGTAATCGCTCGCCGGAGATTCTCCGTTCACGGCCACCCCCTCGATCCGCCTATAAATAGAGGCCCCGAGCTTCAACTCGAACCCACACCACCTCTGCACTCCACCTAGAGCACGCCTTGCCACTGGAAGAGCCCCGAGGAGGTCTCCTTCCTCGACTCCGGCCGCCGCGACCCGCCACGGGATCCAGCTCGATTTGCCCCCGTGCGTGCACCTCCGCCTCCCATCTCTTGCCCGTAGCTTCCCTATGCATCCACTCTTCTGACCCGCGCTTCAATTCGAGGTTTGCAGCTCACCACCGGAGTTCCCCACCATCACCCGAACCGCCGTCCGCCGGAGAAAGTGTCGCCGTCGACGTGGTGCTCTCCGTCAGTCGAGTCCACCACCCACCGACGCGAAGGACACACTGAAGCTCTTGGTACCCCCCGATCTTCCTGACTCGCCGTAGTTCGACGCCGGAGTCCACCGCAGTCTTCGGGCGCCGGCGAGCTTTTTGAACCTGACATGTGGACCCCCATGTCAGCCTCTGTTCTATTCTCCCTCGAACCGTTTTCTGTTGGCGCCTTCGGGCAAAATACGTTTTCCCTTTTTAGCT
>NC_057814.1:303593165-303609285 GCF_018294505.1 Triticum aestivum | reverse complement strand
GCGCATTTCTTTCCGAAGCGTTTTCTGTTTTCTCAGTTTAAACCCTGAAACTTTTCTGTTTCATTACAGATGAGTCCCTGGACAGAAACCTTTATAACTTAATAATAAAAAGGGATTTTTGAGTGGTTCTTTTTCTGACAGTCTTAAAATTTTGTCTAGTTTTTTATGGGATTTACTTGGAAAATTTGTGGAGAAATTTTTATGCACGCGTTGGTTTTCACGTTAGTGCCCGTTTTCGTTATGCCGTAGGTTCCGGAAGAGGTGACGGAGCCGCGAACTTCGCCGAGCTAGACTCCGACTCCTCCGAACCATGCAAGCATGTTTGAACCCTGGATATGATAGGTGTTTTGCATGTTTGCGTGACAGTTTGTGTGTGGCATATGAGTGTCAGTGAGTACCTCGTTGCTTGTGAGGCAACTACCCGCTTTTTCCGAAGTCGCGATGATCTCTGGTGAGAGATGGCCTAATCATGTGGTGACATAAAGGGCAGCAAGGTGGTACTGTTGTAGCATACCAGCCTTGCGTCATCCGACAAATTCCGACGTTAACGTGGACGGAGTCACGTTATCGTTCTTTTCCCCTCCGTGCTGCCACATGTTTCATTTGCCAGGGTGCGGTTTAGTAAGTTGGTAACCTCTTTCCATGTACACACCAAACAGAGGGGCCGGGATGATGGTTCCTTGGCCCAGGATTAAAGCCAGTCATCCGGTCAGGGGGCATGGGTGTTTCCGGTTGGGACCGAGAGGGGGGGCACCCCCTTAGAGCGCGCGTATAGAAATTTGATCCCATGCTACGCGAGGTTGTAGACTCCCCGTCTCAAGGATTTTCTTGAACGTTGCCGAGGGTGATCCCTGGCTTCGGAATGTTGAATGGGTGTGTACTGGTTAGACGTGTTTCTTCCAAAACACCGTAAACGGAACTAGTCCCCGTGACTACTGAAATCCGTTGGTTGTGGTTAAGTACAAGCTCTACAGAGTCAAATTCTTCCAAGTCATCGTATCCATGATCAAGTAGTGAAATCAGTATATCCATATCTATCCGCGTGGAAAACTTGTCCCCGGTGAACAAGCTCAAGTGGTAAACCCAGTTTAATTGTTATTACTGTGGATGGACTAACCTTATATTTGTCTCATACTTGCAATAATTTATAATCTCGAGCTACTGAATTATTGAGCTACAATATAAGCCCTTTATGTGACGTCGCGCAGACGTCCGACTGTGGCGTGTTTTTGTTTCTTACTTTAAATATAAGCCCTTTATGTGACGTCGCTCAAACGTCCGACTGTGGCACGCACTGCCTTTATTTTCTGTTATAAGCCTTTTTGTGGTGTCGCCCCGACGCCCGACTGTGGCATTATTATTCTTGCAGTTTCCTCTCGAGGAGTCATTCAGACACTCGTTTGGCACCAGCATTATTATTCTTGCAGTTTCCTCTCGAGGAGTCATTCAGACACTCGTTTGGCACCAGTATTACTATTCTTGCAGTTTCCTCTCGAGGAGTCATTCAGACCGTCGTTTGGCACCCAGTATGTACTATGTCTATGTCTGAACGCACTGGTTAATTTGTTCATACGCTTCATGTTTACATTTGTTATATCTTATGTCCGAACTGTCTTGCGAGTACTTTCATAGTACTCACCTGGCTTGTTGATTTGGCCAGATGTTGACGAAGGCGATCTCTTGGATGAAGAGTTTGATAGCGCGTCCGACGCCTAGAGGAGTCCCAGTCAGTCCTGCGCGATCCCGGATATTGGTCACTAGTATTATATACGCTTCCGCCACCCGCAATAAGTCTCCTCGAGCCTCACTCCGACGCTCGAAGAGCTGTAGTCTTCAGGAGTCATATCACTCGCTTCGCGGTGATATTTCCACCACCGTTATTATCGTGAGTTCGTAGTTATGCCACCCTATCCGCCGTCTTGTTTTATCGGCGTGCATGTAATAAATTGTTGGGCAGTCTCCGCTCAACCTTGTATTTTATTCAGTACTCCTGGTATTTTTCTTCTGTGACCAAGATATTGTCTACCAGTGAGAACGAATTCTTCCTTACTGGTCCGTAAAAGGGATTGGTCTCTCAATAATTATTTTATTGAAAACCGGTCGTGACAAGCTTGGTATCAGAGCCAGGCTGACTATAGGAAGCCACTAGGTGCGATCGCTAATCGGTTATTAGCGTCTTTTGTGCTTTTTCAACATTTTGCAATTGTAGCTATTTTCTGTTGGTCATCATAAATTTATGACATGACTACTCAGAATTTTTGCTTACTTTTGTAGATGGCTGGCAGCAGCTGTGAGAATCGAGTGTTCACGAACGTGCCCGAGGGGTTTGTCAAGCTCCTCGTCTCCATCACCAAGCTCGCGATCGGGCCAGTAGCTCGCCCGGAGTTCACGCTCTATCAACACAAGCTCAGCGACGACGTGTCTATGCACCAAGCTGTGGTGCAATTCAAGGGAGGACGTTCTGCAGCTCGCCACTTCCGTTTTGTGGGAAGGGCCATGCCTACGGAGAGGCATGCCATGCAGATGGCTGCCCGTGAGGCGATAGCTCGTCTTCGGGACATCCTTCCTACGATGAAGACTCGTCGCTACCGCTACCTCCCATGCCATGTGCCATACACCAGTCACTATGCATTCGCCTGCCATCGGGGAGAGCGAGATGAAGCCATCGAGATGGTTGTGGAGTATCTCAAGGCTCTGGAGGAGTCTTTCGACAACCTCGTAGACGATCTTGTGGCTGCCCGCATGCACTTAGTCCGGGGCGGTCCTGCCAACAGGAAGGAGCTTCTCCACACGGCACCGCCTCTGACTTTCATCTCGTCTTCAGCCTCCTATGCACCGACCGTTTTGGCCACTGCTCGCCGTCTGCCTACCACTGAGGAGTTCGACCGAGTCATCGCTCCTACTCCAGTCAGAGCTGCACCGCCTGCCGCACCCGCTCTACCACCTCTCGCTCCCGCGCCATCTCCGCAGCGCAGCGTTACGCGCCAGGAGCCAGCTAGAGAGGAGGTGGAGGTTCATTCTCCTGGACCGCTAAGTCTTGCCATCGGCAAGGGGAAGGAAATCTTCACCATCTCCGACTAAGAGCGCCAAATAGCCGCGCGTTATGTCTGCTTGTATGATGTGTTGTTTTATCTGTGCGCTAGTTTGTATTGGTGTGTTTGCTGCCTTCCGGAGGAGTACGCTAGCCTAAATAACATGTCAGGAATGTGTACGCGCATCCTGAGTGCTGTATCGTGTGTTTGCTTTTCGCTTGTAAGATATATGCTGAGCAGTTCCTCTCCGTGCAAAATCGCTTATGTTTCCTTGAAAACCTTGAGGTCTTTTAAATTGTTGCCTTGCAAGTTTTTCCCTGTGCTACATAGTTTTTCTCATGGGTTTTGCAAAATAATACCCCAAACTGGAAAAATGTCTCGTCCGTGGACTCGCTCCATGCCCAATCAGCCAGAAGAGGTTTATGGGACACAGACTAGCAACAATTTCACTCAGGGTCAGTCCAGTCAACAGGACAGCAAAGCAGCCCTGTCTCAAGTCTGCCGTCTCTTCGAACAAAGCCAACAACAGCGCCAAGAGATGATGAATCATGTCATCAATATGGGAAACCACCGCGAACCCCATCAACCACATTCCAAGTTATCTGAGTTACAGAAGACTCGCCCTTCAACTTTTGCTCACACCGATAGGCCGCTAGAAGCCGATGATTGGCTTGGTGACATTGAAAGGAAACTGATTATTGCTCAGTGTTCAGATCATGAGAAGGTGCTTTATGCACCACACTACCTTACTGGAGCAGCTGCAGCATGGTGGAAAAACTTCCTACACATGCATCCCAGTGAACACAACATCACCTGGGAAGAGTTCAAGCAAGGCTTCCGTGGGGCACACATCCCTAGGAGCATCATAAAAATCAAGAAGAGAGAGTTTGATGACCTGAAGCAGAGAGGCATGTCAGTGACAGAATACAATGGTCAGTTTACCCAGCTATCCCTTTATGCCTACGACGAGCATATGACAGAAAACAAGAAGATGGAAAAATTCCTGGACGGCCTGGCACCAGCACTAAAATGCCAACTGGTTGTACACACTTTCCCGGATTTTAAAACTCTGGTTGACAAGGCTATTACCTTGGAGAATGAGCGCCGTAGTCTGGAAGATCTCCGTAAGCGAAAGAGGGACAAGACGACTCTTGCTCGCAACAACCGAAGCAAGACTGGGGTTCCAAGGACAGAAGCAAGGAGATCCACGACTGCTGATCTAAGGCCCGTCAGACAATTTCATGCCAGAGACAAGGAGTACACATACCATCCAGGGGTCACCTGCTATGCTTGTGGTGAAGAAGGGCACTATGCTAAACAGTGCCCAAAACCAAGGAACTCGGCCCACAAGCCAAACAATGGTGGAAACAATCCAGCCCCCAAGCGCAACAATTTCAATCCCAACAACAACCACAAGAAGGGTCACCTGAACCATGTTACCAGGGAAGAGGCGCAGAATGCCCCAGACATCGTGCTCGGTACGTTCCCTGTCAACACAGTACCTGCCACGGTTTTGTTTGATTCTGGAGCTTCCCATTCGTTCGTTTCGAAGAGCTTTGTTTTACAACATGATTTTCCGATACTTCCCTTGGAAAAATCTATGATCATCAAGTCCCCCGGAAATAAGCAGATCGCTCAGGGTTACTGCCAAGGAGTGGTCATTGAGTTCGAAGGACTACAATTCCAAGCAAATCTCATCGTGTTGGAGAGTAAAGGACTGGATGTCATTTTAGGAATGGACTGGTTGACCACCAACAAAGGATTCATTGACTGTTTCAATCGGACCGTGATTCTCACCCACCATCATGGCAAGACAATAAAGGTCACAGCTCAAGAAAGACAATGGTCACGGCAGCCAAAACTGAACAAAGTGGACATTTCTGAACTGAGAAAAGTTCCAGTGGTATGCGAGTTTCCTGATGTGTTCCCTGAAGAACTGCCAGGCATGCCACCAGACCGAGAGATAGAATTCAGCATCGAACTAGCACCTGGCACCGCTCCCATCTATAAGAAGCCTTATAGAATGGCACCCTCAGAATTGGTGGAGTTGAAGAAGCAGATAAAGGAATTATTGGACAAAGGATTTATTCGAGCCAGCTCCTCACCTTGGGGTTCGCCAGTGTTGTTCGCCAAGAAAAAGGATGGGACACTGAGACTGTGTATAGACTATCGAGCCCTCAATATGGTCACCATCAAAAACAAATATCCGATGCCATGGATAAATGATTTGTTTGACCAGCTCGCACAAGCCAAGGTATTCCCAAAAATTGATTTGAGATCGGGATATCATCAACTGAAAGTACGGACAAAAGATATCCCCAAGACAGCATTCACTTCCAGATACGGATTATATGAGTTCACAGTGATGCCTTTTGGTCTAACAAACGCCCCCGCATATCTCGTCCATCTCATGAACAAGGTGTTCATGAAATTCATGGACAAATTTGTTGTGGTGTTCATCGACGATATTCTGCTATACTCAAGGACACCAGAAGAGCATGCTGAGCATCTCCGAATTGTTTTGGGAGAATTGAGGAAACATCAGTTGTACGCCAAATTTAGCAAGTGCGAATTTTGGCTAAGACAAGTTGGTTTCTTAGGCCATATATTGAACCAAGAAGGCGTGGCCGTAGACCCAGAAAAAGTCAAAGCCATACATGACTGGAAGCCACCCGCCAACGTTACAGATGTGCGGAGTTTCCTAGGAATGGCCGGATATTACAGGAGATTTATTGAAGGATTCTCCACTGTGGCAAAACCTATAACACAGTTGCTCAAGAAAGACAAGAAATTTGTATGGACGGAAGCATGCGAGAAAAGCTTCCAAGAACTCAAGAAGAAACTGACAACCGCACCGGTCTTAACTGTGCCAGACATACACAAGAGTTTTGAAGTATATTGTGACGCGTCCCGAAAAGGTCTCGGATGTGTACTAATGCAAGACGGCAAAGTTGTCGCATATGCCTCCAGGCAGCTGCGAAAACATGAGGAAAATTACCCAACACATGACTTGAAGCTAGCAGCAGTTATACATGCACTCAAGGAGTGGAGGCACTTTCTGTTGGGGAATCGCTGTGAAATATATACAGACCATAAGAGCCTCAAACATATTTTCACATAGCCAGAGCTAAATTTACGCCAACGACGCTGGTTGGAACTGGTCAAGGACTATGATGTCAGTATTCACTACCATCCAGGGAAAGCAAATGTAGTGGCCGATGCCCTTAGTCGAAACCCCAGCCCGGACAATGACGGTCCGCAAAACTTGAGGCCTGAGTTTCAGCAAGAGTTCGCTAGGCTCAACATGATGTTAGTCTCTGAGGGCACCGTATCAAAACTGGAGATACAACCCACCCTGGTGGAACAAATTAAGAAGGCTCAACAGGGACATCCCAGCATCGAAGGTATAAAGAAGAAAATGAACCTGGGAAAGACTTCAGAGTTCGTCACAGACAGCGAAGGAACATTATGGTACGGAGACAGACTTTGCGTACCTAACATTGAGGAACTCAAGCAACAAATCTTAACCGAAAGCCACACCGCTCCATACTCGATCCACCCTGGAGGAACCAAAATGTACAAGGACATTCAGGAAAGATTTTGGTGGCACGGTATGAAAAGAGATATAGCCACATTCATTGCTTGTTGCGATTCATGTCAGCGCATCAAGGCCGAGCATCAAAAGCCAGCAGGGCTACTCCAGCCAAACAGGATACCGGAGTGGAAATGGGATGAAATAGGAATGGAATTCATTGTCGGATTACCCCGATCTCAACGCGGAAGTGACGCCATATGGGTCATCACAGACCGACTAACCAAGGTTGCTCATTTCATTCCCGTGAAGACTACCTACTCCACAGAAAGACTGGCCAAACTTTATCTCTCCCGTATAGTTTGTTTGCATGGAGTCCCAAAGACTATAATATCCGACCGAGGCACACAATTCGTCTCCAAATTTTGGGATCACCTACAACAAGCTCTGGGCACGCGACTAGCTTTCAGCACAGCATACCACCCTCAGACTGATGGACAAACGGAACGTGTAAACCAAATCCTAGAGGATATGCTAAGAGCCTGTGTGCTCACCTATGGATCCAGTTGGGAAGAGAGTTCGCCGTATGCCGAATTTGCTTACAACAACAGTTACCAAGCCAGCTTGCAAATGGCACCCTTTGAAGCATTGTACGGACGGAGGTGTCGTACTCCACTGAATTGGTCAGAAATAGGTGACAGTCGTATCTTCGGCCCAGACATGCTTAAAGAGGCCGAGGAGAAAGTTAAACAGATCAGGGATAGACTCAAGACCGCGCAGAGCCGACAAAAGAGCTACTACGATCAAAAACATCGTGAGGTCAGCTTTGAACCCGGTGATTCCGTATACCTCCGAGTTCTCCTATGAGGGTTCTGCAACGGTTCAAAATTAAAGGGAAGCTAGCCCCGAGATTTATTGGACCATTTTGTATAAAGGCACGAAGAGGCACGGTAGCCTACCAACTAGACTTACCCAAGGAGCTGTCAGACGTCCATGACGTGTTCCACGTCTCTCAACTGAGAAAATGTGTAAGTAACCCAGAGAAGCAGGTACCCCATGAAAACATTGATGTGCAACCAGACCTCACCTACAGAGAGAGCCCAGTAAAGATTTTGGAAGAATCTGAACGGAGGACCCATCAGAAAACGACAAAAAATTTCAGGGTTCAGTGGAGCAACCACACGGAGGATGAAGCTACATGGGAAAGGGGAGATTTCCTCCAGGCAGAGCATCCATATCTATTTGAGGATCAGCAGAAATCTCGAAGACGAGATTTTTCCTAAGGGGGTATGTGTTGTGACACCCAAAATTTTATTTGGATTTTCAAATGATTTTATTTGACTTGAGGGAGGTGATTTAAATTTTTCTTCCAAAGAAACCTCCCTTTCAATATTTTTTTATGGCAAGAGTTTTTTATTATTATTTTGGATTCACCCAAGACTTGCTTTTGGTCTTGGAGGTCCTTGCCTTTTTATTTTGACTCAAGACAAAATACTTTTCACTTGAGAAAAATGCCTTTTGAAAATCTCTTTGAAATTTGCACTATGGCTTTTGGAATGATCCTTTACCACTTTCAACAATTCCCTCTTGCCATGGCCTTAGTGCAAATCCACTCTCCTAAACCTTCCCTCATCTCTGGATCATGTTTTGCATCAAATCCAGCAAGTTGTACCTCTCCATATAATTATTTTCCATTTAAATCTTATCAAATGAATTTCTGTCTTCTATTCTAGCCCTTGGAGATTTACAAAGGAGCTACCATCTCTGCTTTGATTTTTGCCCCCAAACCAACTCCCCTTCCTAGTCCTTTGAACCCTCAACCAAGATCCATGAAGATCCACTGGTCTTCAGTTCAAATTTTTCAAACTACACTTGCTGCAAGTTTGGACCAGATTTGTCAAATTTGGTGAAATTCATTCAAATCCTTCTCCAAATATTCCAAGTAAAATCAGGCAGCCTCTGGGTACCTTGAGTGGTCACCTCACCAAGTCCCAGCCCCAGGAAATTTTTTCTCATTGCCAAATCATTCTGTCGAACACCTGCAGTGCATTGTCAATGTCAAGTTCAGTAAAGTTCAGAAACAGTTTCAGTACACTGTCGTTTTCTTCAGAACTTGTTGTCGATCTCGACAGTGCCTCGATGTCGCCTTGCTCCCCGTCCCCTCCCCCTTGTTCCTGCACCGCACGAGCGCCTGGACGCTTGCGGACGTCGGCGAAGAGCCGGAGGAGGTGCGCCGCCCCGTGACCGACGCCAGCGGCGGCTTTGCGGCCGCCAGAGAGAGGCGCGGCGCCGACGGGGCCACCCAGCGCCGCCCAAGCCACCGGAGCTCGCCGCGTGGCCTTCCACTCCCCAGAACCCGCTGCCACCCTCGTCGTGAACCGCTGGGCGCGGAGCGCGCTCTCTGCCGCCGACGTGCCCGTGCGGCCACCCCACCATGGACCGACGCCATTACGCCAAGACCAACTCAGTTTAGTAGTGGAAGGGCACCAGTAAACCTCACTGATGCTGCCTGGCCACTCAAACCACCTGCTCAACCACTACCTCGCCGTAATCGCTCGCCGGAGATTCTCCGTTCACGGCCACCCCCTCGATCCGCCTATAAATAGAGGCCCCGAGCTTCAACTCGAACCCACACCACCTCTGCACTCCACCTAGAGCACGCCTTGCCACTGGAAGAGCCCCGAGGAGGTCTCCTTCCTCGACTCCGGCCGCCGCGACCCGCCACGGGATCCAGCTCGATTTGCCCCCGTGCGTGCACCTCCGCCTCCCATCTCTTGCCCGTAGCTTCCCTATGCATCCACTCTTCTGACCCGCGCTTCAATTCGAGGTTTGCAGCTCACCACCGGAGTTCCCCACCATCACCCGAACCGCCGTCCGCCGGAGAAAGTGTCGCCGTCGACGTGGTGCTCTCCGTCAGTCGAGTCCACCACCCACCGACGCGAAGGACACACTGAAGCTCTTGGTACCCCCCGATCTTCCTGACTCGCCGTAGTTCGACGCCGGAGTCCACCGCAGTCTTCGGGCGCCGGCGAGCTTTTTGAACCTGACATGTGGACCCCCATGTCAGCCTCTGTTCTATTCTCCCTCGAACCGTTTTCTGTTGGCGCCTTCGGGCAAAATACGTTTTCCCTTTTTAGCTGGCGCATTTCTTTCCGAAGCGTTTTCTGTTTTCTCAGTTTAAACCCTGAAACTTTTCTGTTTCATTACAGATGAGTCCCTGGACAGAAACCTTTATAACTTAATAATAAAAAGGGATTTTTGAGTGGTTCTTTTTCTGACAGTCTTAAAATTTTGTCTAGTTTTTTATGGGATTTACTTGGAAAATTTGTGGAGAAATTTTTATGCACGCGTTGGTTTTCACGTTAGTGCCCGTTTTCGTTATGCCGTAGGTTCCGGAAGAGGTGACGGAGCCGCGAACTTCGCCGAGCTAGACTCCGACTCCTCCGAACCATGCAAGCATGTTTGAACCCTGGATATGATAGGTGTTTTGCATGTTTGCGTGACAGTTTGTGTGTGGCATATGAGTGTCAGTGAGTACCTCGTTGCTTGTGAGGCAACTACCCGCTTTTTCCGAAGTCGCGATGATCTCTGGTGAGAGATGGCCTAATCATGTGGTGACATAAAGGGCAGCAAGGTGGTACTGTTGTAGCATACCAGCCTTGCGTCATCCGATGAATTCCAACGTTAACGTGGACGGAGTCACGTTATCGTTCTTTTCCCCTCCGTGCTGCCACATGTTTCATTTGCCAGGGTGCGGTTTAGTAAGTTGGTAACCTCTTTCCATGTACACACCAAACAGAGGGGCCGGGATGATGGTTCCTTGGCCCAGGATTAAAGCCAGTCATCCGGTCAGGGGGCATGGGTGTTTCCGGTTGGGACCGAGATGGGGGGCACCCCCTTAGAGCGCGCGTATAGAAATTTGATCCCATGCTACGCGAGGTTGTAGCCTCCACGTCTCAAGGATTTTCTTGAACGTTGCCGAGGGTGATCCCTGGCTTCAGAATGTTGAATGGGTGTGTACTGGTTAGACGTGTTTCTTCCAAAACACCGTAAACGGAACTAGTCCCCGTGACTACTGAAATCCGTTGGCTGTGGTTAAGTACAAGCTCTGCAGAGTCAAATTCTTCCAAGTCATCGTATCCATGATCAAGTAGTGAAATTAGTATATCCATATCTATCCGCGTGGAAAACTTGTCCCCGGTGAACAAGCTCAAGTGGTAAACCCAGTTTAATTGTTATTACTGTGGATGGACTAACCTTATATTTGTCTCGTACTTGCAATAATTTATAATCTCGAGCTACTGAATTATTGAGCTACAATATAAGCCCTTTATGTGACGTCGCGCAGACGTCCGACTATGGCGTGTTTTTGTTTCTTACTTTAAATATAAGCCCTTTATGTGACGTCGCTCAAACGTCCGACTGTGGCACGCACTGCCTTTATTTTCTGTTATAAGCCTTTTTGTGGTGTCGCCCCGACGCCCGACTGTGGCATTATTATTCTTGCAGTTTCCTCTCGAGGAGTCATTCAGACACTCGTTTGGCACCAGCATTATTATTCTTGCAGTTTCCTCTCGAGGAGTCATTCAGACACTCGTTTGGCACCAGTATTACTATTCTTGCAGTTTCCTCTCGAGGAGTCATTCAGACCCTCGTTTGGAACCCAGTATGTACTATCACTACAGGAAACAGCTACTTTGCCGTCTACCACGGCGGACGGCAAAGGCTCGAAAGGCGGACGTCAAAGACCTTTGCCGTCAGTCGCGGACGGCAAAAGGCTCCGGCAAAGAAGGCTACGGTAAACAGCTGCTTTGCCGTCTGCTTCCTGCCGGCGGACGGCAAAGGCTCTTTGCCGTCTGCGGCGGACGGCAAAGAGGGCGGACGGCAATAATTGCGCTGTCAGTCCGTTAAGTGGCTAACGGCAGACCTTTGCCGTCCGCCGCTGACGGCAAAATTTCTCTGGTCTTTGCCGTCTGCCGTATGATGTCATCTACACGTCACTAGATGGCAGGTTCTTTGCCGTCTGCCACAGATGGCAAAGTCTTTGCCGTCTGCCACTGTAGGCAAACTGACCAAATGGGTCAGCTCCCAGGAAGCACAGTTGGTTGCCACGTGGCTTCTTTGCCGTCCGCGGCAGACGGCAAAGAGCTCTTTGCCGTCGGTGGCAGACGGCAAAGAGCCTGCATATTGGCTGTTTTTTCTGTTTTTTATTAAATCCCACAATTTGCACAGAAAATATATATGACATATATAGATATATTTCCATATCACATATCCAGCACATAAGTTTCATATCACATATCACATATCACATCAGTTTCATCCATACACATTGTTCATACATAAGCAAGTTCCATCCATACACATTGTTCCATCCATATATATATTACAATGCAAAGTTTCATCAAGATAGCAAGTTCCATCATAGCAAGCTAGATACAATGCAAAGTTTCATCAAAGGAAAAGCAAGCACTCCATCATAGCAAGCTAGCTTCCATGAAGTGAATGAAATCTGCAAAATGGTAAATAAGAAAGGTAGAAATAGGTGACTAGAACAAGAAGAAGACTAGAAGAAGAAGTATAAACTGGATCATTTATAAGCTAACCTAGGAGCTACTCAGGTAAATTGGGTCATTTTAGAGCTAACTTGGATAAACTGGATCATTTATAAGCTAACCTAGGTAAGATGGGTCATTTTGGAGCTAACCTAGGTGAAATGGGTCATTTTGGAGCTAACCTAGGTGAAATGGGTCATTTTAAAGCTAACGTGGTAAAATGGATCATTTAGGAGCTAATCTACGTAAAATGGGTCATTTTAGAGCTAATTTAGTTGAAATGGATCTTTTTGAGCTAACTTAGGTGAAATGGATCATTTAAGAGCTAATTTAGGTGAAATGGATCGTTTTTTAGCTCACTTAGGTCAAATGGATCGTTTATGAGCTAAATTAGTTGAAATGGATCGTTTATGAGATAACCTAGGTAAGATGGGTCATTTTGGAGTTAACGTAGGTGAAATGGGCCATTTTAAAGCTAACGTAGGTAAAATGGATCATTTAGGAGCTAATCTAGGTAAAATGGGTCATTTTGGAGCTAACTTGGATGAACTGCATCATTTATAAGCTAACCTAGGTAAAATGGGTCATTTTGGAGGAAAATAAGCTAACTCTAGGTCATTATGGTAAGCATATTGGAGGAAATGAAGCCAAGTCTAGGTCTTTATGCATTTGTTAAGCAAAACACTAGAGAAACTTACCGTGATCAGCGAGGTGTAGGAGCGGGGTGGCTAGTGCCGCTACCTGGAGAAGGATCGTGCGATGCGTTTCTGGAGTGAAGCTGCACCAAAGATCATTTCCAATGTCTCGTTAGCATTATGACACTCAAATGTTAAGACTACCAAGTAATGTCCATTCAAACTAAACTCTCCGTGCTCCCAGGAGCAATCACTGGCATCGGCGGAGCGGGCTGACCGGACTTCTCGCACACAGACTGCACATTTGGTTTTCAGAACAGAGTCATACTAGTTAGTAATGAGACTCAAATGTTCAGACTAGCAAGTAATCTGCAGAAGAAACTTACCACAAGGAGCTCGTACATGGCCCTTGCCTGCATGTCATTCCGTGCCCTCTCCTCCTCCATCATCTTTCTCGTCCTCTCCTCCATCTCCCGCTGCCTCTCCGCCGCCTCCGCCAGAAGTTTCTCCATTCTATCTCTCTCAGTCTGTATAGCAGCCTGCAACACCACTCACATGACCATTTGTAATCATTGATGGAAGCGCACACAATGTAATGGAGAAAGATAACTGAGTACGTATCACTAACCTTGATGGCGAGTTGCATACCTATCGGGGAACATCAACTGCATTTTCACCCACAAGATAATTTCCCTCATAGCTGGCCTTCCAAGATTGAACCATGCCTTTGGCTTCGTCCAGTTCTGCTTTCCTTTCGGTTCTTTCATGTTTTGTAACGGCCTATCACATAGCGCCTCCAGATCGACTCTAGCCTTAGTATTATCCTTTGACTTCCCATCTATGCCGAACAATGTACCAAAAAGTGCCTCGGCGATATTCTTCTCAGTGTGCATCACGTCGATGTTGTGTGGGCAAAGGAGGTCTTTGAAGTAAGGCAGATCCCATAAGCATGTTTTGTGAGTCCAGGCGTGCTTAGAATTATACCCCTTGAAGTACCCTGGACGCTCTGGATCTGGCTCGAGAGCGTTTAACTAATCCAGGATCTGTTGGCCTGTCAATGCATGTGGTGCAGAGTTTTTGACAACTCTACCTCTGATGAAGTTCTTCTTGTCTTTCCTGAACTTATGGCGAGGATTCAGGAACTGTCTATGCATGTCGAAGCAAGAAAACTTGCGACCGGCCTGAAGCCAACGAAACTCAAGAGCTCCCTTGCATGTGGGGCACGGGAACCTTCCATGCACACACCAGCCAACGAATAGCGCATACGCCGGCAAGTCATGTGTCGAGTACATGTACCAGACACGCATTATGAAGTTCCGTTTGCTATAGGCATCGTATGTCTTGAACCCATTATCCGAGGCTTCTTGCAATTCGTCCTTAAGCGGTTGCATGTACACATTCATATTTTTCCCTGGATAGTTGGGCCCTGGAATTATCAACGTCAGGAAAATGTTCTTTCTTTGCATAATCTGTCCGGGGGGAGATTGAGTGGAAAGACAAATACAGGCCAACAACTGTATTGGGCTGCCGTCATACCAAACACACTGAACCCATCCGTGCTGATGCCGACTCGAGGATGCCTCAGATCTGCCGCTTTGTCACCATGTAATTCATCAAACTTTTTCCACGCAACACCATCCGATGTGTGTACAATCATCAGATTCCCATCTGCATCTAGTTCGGTTCTTTTGCCAGTTTTGTGCCATGTCATCTGTCTGGCCGTCTCTTCGACCGTGAAAAGACGTTGAAGTCTTGGTACGATTGGCACATACCGAAGAACACTAACGGGGATTTTGGTCTGTGTCTTCTCACCCATACCGTTGTCTACCACAACATACCTGGAAGACTTGCAAATGGGACAATAGTTCAAGTCCGCATAGTCAAGCCTAAACAAGACACATCCTTTCTCACAGGCATGTATCTTATCATAGGGCATCTTCAGTGCACGGAGGATTTTGTCCGACTGGTACAGGTTTGCAGGCATTACATGGCCTTTGGGTAGAAAGCGTCCAAATACTGTCATCATTGCATCGTAGCATTCTCTGCCCAAGTTGAACTGAGCCTTCAGAGCCATTACTTGTGAGATGGCATCCAACTGACAAAGCTCAGTGTGCTCATGGAGCGGACGTTTTGAAGACTCCAACATTTCATTGAAGGCCTTTGCAGATTCCTCCATCTCCTCGTCCGAATCCCGAGCATCATCAAAGTCTTGCACCATGTTTTCCATCCCGGTACCATGCTCATCAGTGCGACGACGATCCACCTCAGCTCGGTCACGTTGGGCAGACTCACCATGAAATGTCCACACCGTATAATCGGGCGTAAAACCACTCTTCTGCAGGTGTTTGCCCATTTCAGCCTCTGTCCTCTTTTCCCAATTGCCGCACCGTAAACAGGGGCACCAGGTTTTCCTCTGGCCATTTGCAAATGCGGCTCGCACAAACCCCTTGGTTTTTGTGAACCATTCAGTGCTCCATTTGTTCTGACCAGTGTGACCGGTGTACATCCACGCACGATCACTCATCTTGACTTTTAGAGCTACTAGACACACAACAAATATATATATATATAATTCACCATGTATGTATTCATCAGTTGATCTACTTTGTCAATTTTATTACGTCCATGCAACCTACACTCTAATAGGTAATGATAGGTCCTAATCCCACCCGAGTATGTTTAGATTGGGTTCATTTTCCCATGCTATGCCCCGGATCCTACGCAAAATTTCGGCAGCACCTCCCCGCTGTTCTCCTGATACACGTCTCTCCAATAAACAGAGAGGATGTGTACCCGGAGAACAACAGGGGAGGCACTGACGAAATTTATGCGTCGGATCCGGAGCAAAGCATATGGGAAAACGAAACCAATCTAAACATACTCGGGCTGTCCATGGATAGCGTTGGACAATTCGAAAGAATCAAGGTTATTAATATGCAAATGCATGCATATTTATAACTATGACGCTTTCGAACGAGAGACACATATTGGTTACGCATACTGATGATTCAAGACACATATATATCTAGCTATCAAGTTTCATCGGAATAGATCAAATAATTAATGGGGGAGGAGGACATGTCATTTGTGCTCACCCACGAACGAAGGGGCAGAGCTCGTCAAACGCACGGCGAGGTCGTCGAACACCAAACCTCGCAGCGATGAAACAACTGCACATTTAAAACTACCCGATCAACACAATTATATATGATGTTTTTCATAACAAAATCGAAAGATATATGACCTAACTAATAATTCACAAATATATGACCCCGTCGGCTTCTGGAAGGCCAAAGAACACCTTTTCGGGAGGTGTCGGGGGTTGGGGTGTCGTGTCGGTCTCAGGGTGCCGTGTCGGGGTCGGGG
>NC_057814.1:303387979-303592111 GCF_018294505.1 Triticum aestivum | reverse complement strand
CGGCGGGCGGCGGCGGCGGTGGCGGGGTGGGAGGAGAAGGGCGAGGAGGAAGTGAGTAACGGGCGGGGGGGTACCTGCCGTTAGTCAAGTGCCCTCTTTGCCGTCCGCCAGCCTTTGCTGTCCGCTTTTTGCCTCTTTGCCGTCTGCTAGCGGACGGCAAAGAGGTGGGCCGTTAAGATTTTTTCAAACGAGCGGGGGGTGGGGGCCACCACACTCTTTGCCGTCTGCCAGCGGACGGCAAAGATTCTTTGCCGTCTGCCTGTTCTTTGCCGTCTGCCAGCGGTCGGTGTCGTAGATGATGATGTAGTTTTCCGGACAAGTGCATTCGTCGACTTCTGCTTTTGGCACTGGATTTCCCATGAATGATCCAATCTTATTCTCCAGGTCGTCAATCTTCCCGACTAGTGCGTTGATTTCTTCCAAATAGTCTTCGCGTGTAGTCTTGAGTTCTTCTTGGAGCTCCTTGATCTTCGTGAATGCCTTCTTCAGTTCTTCCTTGTCCGTGCATATCTGGTTCTCCTGGCGTCGAATATGTTGGTTCTGCTCCTAGATGAAAGCTGCAATTGATCCATCCTTCTTGGTCTTGATCATCTCCCATTGCGCGTCTCGTCGTCCACAAATTTGATAAATTGTATCCTTAAGCTCCTGGTGATAGACTTCTCCAATGCGTCCCATGGCGATGTGTGCGGCCATGCTCTTCCCTAGGTTCCAAGTTGGTGCTTCGAAAACCAATCTCATGGTACTAAACATCCTTCCTAGAATGATAACTTGAATCTTCCAGCTCTCCTCTTCAGGTAATGTAGCGTTGTAGGTTCCGGTGACGCTTGGTATTCCTATGTTCAAGTACTTGGTGACTTCCTTCAAGTGTCGTCCAAATGGCGTGTCTTCATCTGGTTGCATGAACTTGCTCCTTGCATTCGCCATTCCTAAAAGAGTAGAAAGTGGAGAGGGGTCAGAAATGAGAAGAGAGAAGCTTTCTAGGGCTTAAGCTTAGTGGTCGTGTCCTACAGTCAGCGTGTGCTCTGATACCAACTTTGTAGCGACCAGACCTCAAATGGCCTGTGCTGCTGTGCACCAGTGTCATCCCGGGATCAGTAATGCTGACACGCACAGTACAAATGGAGGATTTATAACAGAGTGGCAATCACACACTTATTACATCGAACATCTCCAAAGAGATTAAGTATAAAAACATGGCTTAAGGCCATCTAAAAACGATAACATCGGAAGACTTGGAAGATAAGTGAGTCCATCAACTCCAGCAGCATCACTGAGTATAAGACCACGACCTAAGGCACCTTACTCATCGTCTGAAAAGTCTGCAACATGAAACGTTGCAGCCCGAAAACGGGTCAGCACATAGAATATGCTTGCAAAGCAACACATAGAGAACAATGAACAATAATAATGCTATACTATATGCATATGTGGCTGGTGGAAAGCTCTATGGTTACAGTTTTTGCGAAAAGCCAATTTTATCCTACTTCAAAAGGAATAAATTTTATTTAACTATCTTGGTGGTTGAAACATTGAGAAGGTACCTCCAACTCAATCCCAATTAAGTAACATCATTAACCCAAAAAAATTAATTATAAGTATCACGGTGATGAGATTCAAATGATAATCCAGGTACTAGATACTCAAGTTGTCCATAACCGGGGACACGGCTAATTATGATCAGTTTGTACACTCTGCAGAGGTTTGTGCACTTTTCCCACAAGACTCGATCGCCTCCGCTTGATTCTCGCACTGCATGATGTTTGAGAAACGGATGACCGAGACACAGTCTTTCAGAAACAGTCACTCTCTACTCTGGATAGATCGGTACACCTACTTTCCCCTACATCTGCTAGTCCACCTCTTCAAGAGATCCTGTAACCTACTCAGCTATGCTAGAGCCGATAATAGCTTGCGGCTGCACATGGAAGTTTCTAGCATGAATAATCTTATGATCCCTTTGAGCCTGGGTGGCGGACCTTATACATACAGACAACACTGGGTTCTCCAGGTGCCTCAATCCACCCAGATGTGAGTTTTAGTTGCCACCTTAAGTTGAACCATTATTAAACACTCACATCTGTCATGAATATCTCTCAAACCCAAACCACGTCTACGCATAGCATGGCAATAATAAAAGCAACGTAGAAGTAACTCCCAAGGGTTTGATAGTAAACAGGTAATAGGTACTACCTCAACTACATCCCAATACCCACAGTTTAATTAGATCCTAATCATGCAATGTGTTTGGGAAAATAGATCTAATGCAATAAAACTGGGTATGAATGGGATATGATCAAAGTGTTACTTGCCTTGCTGATGATCCGCAAAACCTAGCGAGTCGAAGTAACAAGCGGCACACTCCGGGTATTCTATCGCAAACAACCAAGCATACAATCAGTACTCAGCTAATGCACAGGTAAAACTCGAATGAAAGATCCAACCAGAAAGTTCAACTTAAGAACTCCGGTTTGCAAAAAGAATCAACTCGAAAGAAGCAACGAAAGTCAAACGGCGGAAGAAAGAAACTTCGTTTGCTAATCTGGATCTAGGTCAAACTTTACTGTAGCAAAAACTTGTTTGAGTAGGTTAAACGGAAAGAGAATTTCGAGACGAAACTCTAGGCACTTGAATCACCTGATTCCAATAAATGAGCGAAAAGTTAAACAGATTCGAAGTTTCGATCAGAAATCGAATCTGAGAAAATAACGAGAAAATCCGTCGAAAAAGAAAAACGGACGAACGGTTAAATAACGGACGTTCGTTAACAGAGAAAAACCGACGAACGCGTTCGTTAAAATGAACGGTTCGGTGAACGCTCGCAAAGTAATAAAACCGGAAAAAAACCGATCTAGAGTTTTTTTCAAACAAAGTTTTTTTTAGAAAAACCGGTCAACACGAACGGCAGTACCTCGACGGGGCTCGCTCCGGCGAGGGGCTCCGGTGGGCGGGGTCGACGGCGGGGCAGCGGGGCTCGGGCGGCGGCTCCGGCGGGCGAGGGTGCGGGGCTCCGGCGCTCCCGGCGGCGAGGGGCGAGGCGAACGGCGGGCGGCGGCGGCGGCTCCGGCGATGGTGGCGGCGAAAACGGAGGGGGGGCTATATATAGGTAGGAGGGGGGGCTAGAGGGCTTGGGGAAGGGGCAAAGCCCGAGGCGGCGGCGGCTTCGTGCTCCCGGCGGACTCTGGCTGCGTGGGGAAGAAGGAGAGCACGGGGCGGGCCGGCCTGGCTTCGGCTGGGCCTCGGCCCAGTCGGGCAAGCGCGTATATATATATATATATATATTTTAAAATATGTTCCGCGGAAAATATTGCGTAGAAAAATAAATAAAAATCAGAAAATTACGAAATAACTTTTCCCCATCTAGTTAGAAAATCTAGAATAGGGTGAACATTTTTAAAATCAAAAATAAATATTTTGAAAACATGCATATTTTTAAATGCAATAAAAATTGCAAATAAAATCCAATAAATTCCAAATAATGTTTTTAACATTTTTCCTCCAGTATTTCAATGTTTTTGGAGAAGTCATATTTTCTCCTCTCGTTTATTTTAAAATGAAATATTCTTCCGGAGAGAAAAATAATCAAAAACCAAAATCCTCGTTGGAAAATCAAATTTGAAAAATTCGAGAAAATCCCCAACTCTCTCCGAGGGTCCTTGAGTTGCTTAGGATTTATCGAGGATTTGTCAAAATGCACAAAACATGATAT
The DNA here is from genome assembly GCF_018294505.1 of Triticum aestivum. NCBI lineage: Eukaryota > Viridiplantae > Streptophyta > Magnoliopsida > Poales > Poaceae > Triticum > Triticum aestivum. The sequence continues at coordinate 303,588,405 of NC_057814.1, read as the reverse complement.
GCAAATGATGATCTATGTATAACATTCCAAATTGAAAATTTGGGATGTTACACGTTCCCTTGGAGAAACGCCACAGGTGGCGCCCTCGGAGCCTTGAGGAGGAAGATAGTGTGGAAGTTCGTCCACTCAGGAGCAAGATAAGGACGCTCGCCCAGTCCGGATTATCAATAGTCGAGGTAATGGTGACTTCCATAGTACGGTGGGTTCAGCCACTCCAATACGAGAGGTCTTCCCATGTGGCACTGCAATGGGGAGGATGACGCCTCCCGCTGCGGCCGGAAAGGTCCGGACACCCCCGCCGCTCTGGCCAAAATATTGGCCGAACTGTTCAAATGGGAGGAAGAGGAATTTATTCGTATCAAGCGCAGAGATGGATTTTCCATGTACAATCCTCCTAGCTGGGTAAGTCCCAACCCCTCTGCTCTACTCACTCCACTCCCATAATCACTTTCAATGAATATTAATCCGTCCATTTGTAACAACACTGGCGAAATATCTCCGAGGGGCTTTATAGCCCTGCCCCGCAACCAGAGGTCCATAATCGGGACCTTGACCCCAGATTCGAAAAGGATCTGTACATATTCCTGGTGCTCAAGGACGGGGTGTTTTACCAGGCGAGCTATGACGGCACGGAAGTGGCCATCACCGCCGATTATCCCGGTCTTCTCCCTGCTTCACACGTAAGTAATCAGGAGACATTTCCTCCGAAAGAGTTTCCTTGTTCTGCCTCACCCACCGCACTGTCTCGTGCTCAAAAGGGGAGACGTTCGGCGCATCCTGCTACCCAAGAGGCAACTCCAAAGAGAGCGGCGCCCACGTCGAGCAAGCCTTCGAAGAGGAAGGCAAACAAAGATACGACTGAGCCTTCATCGAAGAGGTATGGCTTTTAAAAATGCCCTTTGGCAGTCACATCCAATTGTGAAATTATCCGCCGCGTCTTATCAGGAAAAGCGTTTGCCGGACTATGTCCGGGAATCTCCATAAGTCAGGTTCCCGACCCTGCTTTAAAGGCAAGGGCTGATACGGGAGTGACACCGGATTGTCCTTTGGCAGAGGAGTCGGATGATTTTTCCGTCACAAACTCGGAAGTGGAGAGCACCATGAATCATCAGCGACGGAGAGCCATTCTACGCGACCCCGGCTTTACGAATGAGGCATTCAATGCCTTCAGCTCGGCTGATGCATATATTCAAGCTGCTCGAGACGGGCTTGCCAGAGCAACCAACATGTAGAAGATATACGGGTAAGTTTATTGCAGAACTGATAATTACATACCAGTAGCCCCTAAGACTTGAAGAAGTTGATACAACTGATTTAAGGATCCTTGTATAACCAGGTGTTATCAGAGAAAAACAGTATGTTGTCTCAGGAACTAGAAAAGTGTCGGACCCAGCTAACCGCTGCTACCGCCGAACTGGAGAAATCCAAGAAGGCATCACCTGGTAATGTTTCCCTCCATCGAGAAAACATAATTATATACCGGCAATGCTAACACTGTTGCTCAACTTATGGCAGGATCGTCAGATCAACTGAAGGAGCAACTGAAAGCCACCCAAACGGAAGAACAAGAAGCCAAAGGACTGCTGGCCCCGGGCGAACGTGTGCTGACATGAGTCAGAGATGAGAAAAACAAGCCGTAGGATGGCCACACCCAGCTGGGTGGAGAACTGAAAGATGTACGGGCCCAGCTGGCTGATTCCGTGAAGGAAAATAAGAGGCTGCAAGGCGGCATAGTCGGTATGTGGTCGAACTTACCTTCGAATAATTCGGAGATAAAGGGGACTGAGAGAGTTATGTCTGCAGGTATGCTGACCGGTCGGCCCGAAGAGGAGATGTCTGCATTCTCGGGCGATCTGCTACAAGAGCTATCGCAAATGCACGAGGAAGCTCGGCAAGCGATGCGAAGTGTTGCCAAGGCCTTGTGGCCATCTGCCTCCCCTCTAGGAAAGTTGGAGGAGCTCATAGAGCTATTCAAGGGAGCGTGGCTGCGCTTCCGATTATGGAAGATATCGGCCTGCCGGGAAGGTGCACGAGAAGCCTGGGCCATGGTAAAAACACGGTACACCAGGCTTGATCCAAATCGTATGGCCCGGGTCGGACCTCTAGGGTCAGATGGGAAAGAAGTTCCCGTTAATTTGGTATATGATCAAGTAGCAGTAGCCGCCAAGTATTCCCAGCAGGATTGTAAGTTAGACAGCCTGCTGGACGGATTAGAGGAGGAATTTTTTTAGTCCAAATGACTATGTACTTTCCTTGACATATGTAACTCTAGCTGAATTGTAAAACGATTGTCATGGCAGACCTTTTCGCTTCGACATCTGTACCCGAAGGTGCGGAGTGTTTCCAAATACCTAAGCGGTAAAATAAACCGGGTATACGTGGAAACCAGGCGTAGGGGTCATAGTTGCTTGAACAGACAAGTTGTATCTGGCTAGTTATGTTATATTACATTATAATTGTAAGAAACATCTTCCAGAGAGAATAGTTCCATTAAGGGTTCCTTTCCCTGGGTGTACATCCGTGAATGTGCATGTCCGAACTGTGATTGAAAAAATCGCAGTATTCAACATCTGGGGCTTCATATTTTAATGAATGCAAAGACATCTTTAGTTCTCCGACCGAATATTCCCTTAAGAACGCTAGCTTTTGGCTTCACCCAGTCTGAGGTACACATCCGGATGACCCGGCAGTAACAATCGCAGAGGTGCTCCCTTTATGCCCTAGCCGAACTAAAGAGAACGTAGGGCATAAGCACAGGAGCCAGGCAACCCAGCTTGGCCAAAACTTAAGTCATATCGATGCATATAATGGCGAAGAAAAGGTACATATGGGGAAAACGCGCATATGTGATGAGCTTGGTGCTCAAAAAATAATAATAATAAGCTTCTGTCAAAGAAGCCCCCAGGTATAATTGACGTACATATTTGAGGATGTGTATGTCACAGGTGCACGGTTTAGCCGTACGAGAAGCTTTAAAGCTAAAAATGGAAGAAACGAAAAGAGAGGAAAAAGTAATGAAAACAATAGGGAGAAGGAGACGAACATAGAGTTCGGCGCTAGGCATAGAATCTTTGGAGTCTGGCCGTGTTCCAGGGGTTCGGCTCTAGGCGATTGTCTGACGCATCACGCAAGCGGTACGCTCCTCCGGTGAGAACTTCATCAATAATGAAGGGACCCTCCCACTTGGGCTTGAGCTTTGTCCTTTTTCTTCTCCGGTAGGCGTAGAACAAGTTAACTAACATTATAAGTCTTGGCCCGCACTTCTCTGCATTGGTACCTGCGAGCCTGATGTTGATAAAATGCGGAACGAGCTTTTGCAACGTCGTCCTCCTCGAGGGCATCTAAGCTGTCCCGCCGATCGAGCTCGGCCTCTCTCTCTTCGTCCATGCGCCCTCGAGGTGAGTCATGAATAATGTCGCAGGGTAACACAGCCTCTGCGCCGTACACCATGAAGAAAGGTGTGTATCCAGTGGTGCGATTGGGCGTGGTCCACAGCCCCCAGAGTATGAAGTCGAGCTCCTCAACCCAGTGCTTGTCTGATTCTTTCAAAGACCGCACTAGTCTAGGCTTGATGCCGCTCATAATAAGACCATTGGCCCACTTGACTTGACCATTTGTTTGCGAGTGATAGACGGAGGCGTAATCGAGCTTAATGCCCAGATTGGCGCACCAGTTTTTCACCTTGTCGGCTGTGAAATTGGAGCCGTTATCGGTGATGATGCTGTGTGGGACACCATAACGATGTACAACACCGGGTATAAAGTCTATCACAGGTCCGGCTTTCGCCGTTTTAACTGGTTTGGCCTCTATCCACTTAGTGAATTTATCCACCATGACCAGCAGATATTTTTTCTTATGGCTTCCTCCTTTAAGGGATCCAACCATATCAAGCCCCTAGACCGCAGAAGGCCAAGTAATGGGGATTGTATGTAGAGCAGTGGGTGGCATATGGCTCTGGTTGGCGAAAAGCTGGCATCCGACGCAATGTTGGACAAGGTCATGTGCGTCTGCTCGGGCCGTCGGCCAATAAAAACCTGTACGGAAGGCCTTGCTAACAAGGGCCCTAGCTGCGGCGTGGTGACCACCGAGGCCGGCATGAATTTCAGCCAGGAGCTGCCGCCCCTCTTCCTCGGAGATACATCTTTGAAGGACTCCGGTAGCTCTTTTCTTGTAGAGCTCTCCATCATGAACCTTTTAGGCCTTCGAACGCCGGACAATGCGGCGAGCCTCATTCTGATCCTCAAGGAGTTCTCTCCTATTAAGGTAGTCCAAGAAGGGTTCGGTCCATGGGGCGATGACTGCCATGATGAGATGGGCCGACGGTGTTATTTCGGTGGCTAAGCCCCCGATGATATCGGTGTGTTCGGAATCTGGGGTTGTGTTTGGATCCGGACTGGTGTTGCCGCTCTCCCCTTGCAACACCACGGATGTCTTAAAAAGCCTTTCCAGAAAGATGTTAGGTGGGACGGGGTCGCGCTTGGCACCGATGCAAGCAAGGACGTCCGCCGCTTGATTACTTTCTCGAGCCACGTGATGAAACTCGAGCCCCTCGACCCGAGCCGACATTTTCAGGACAGTGTTGCAATAAGCCGCCATCTTCGGATCTTTGGCGTCGAAATCTCCATTTATTTGAGATATTGCGAGGTTCGAGTCCCCGCGCACTTCCAGGCGTTGTATGCCCATGGAGAAGGCCATCCGAAGACCATACAATAAGGCCTCGTATTCGGCTGCGTTGTTGGAGTCTGTGTATAATATTTGGAGTACATACTGGACTTCGTCTCCAGTGGGGGACGTTAAAACAACGCCCGATCCTAATCCTGCCAACATTTTGGAGCCATCGAAATACATGACCCAGTTGGAATATGTGCCGTACTCTTTAGGGAGTTCGGCCTCTGTCCATTCGGCGACGAAGTCCGCCAGTACTTGGGATTTAATGGCTCAACGCGGTTTGTATGTTATGTTGAATGGAAGGAGCTCAATGGCCCATTTGGCAATCTGGCCTGTAGCATCGCGGTTGTTTATTATATCATTGAGTGGTACTTCGAAAGCCACCGTGATCGAACACTCTTGGAAGTAGTGTCGTAGCTTACAGGATGCCATGAAGACCGCGTATGCTATCTTTTGATAATGGGGGTACCGGGATTTGCATGGTGTGAGGACAGTGGATATGTAATATACCGGCTTCTGAAGCGGGAATTTGTGTCTGTCCTCCTCTCGCTCAATGACGAGCATGGCGCTCACCACCTGGTGTGTTGTCGATATGTATAATAGCATGGGTTCACCGACGTTTGGCGCGGCCACGATTGGGCTGCTTGCTAGAAGGGCTTTTATTTCTTCCAGTCCGGCCGTTGCCGCACCCGTCCACTCGAAGTGATCAGTGCGCCGGAGTAGGCGATACAGTGGCAATGCCTTTTCTCCCAATTTGGAGATAAAGCGGCTTAAAGCTGCCACGCATCCGGCAAGTTTTTGGACCTGTTTAAGGTCCGTTGGCATAGCCAACTGTGACAAAGCTCGGATTTTGGCTGGATTTGCTTCGATTCCTCTATTGGAAAGAATGAAGCCCAGCAGTTTTCCAGCAGGGACGCCAAAAACACACTTTTCCGGATTGAGCTTGATGTCATATGCACGGAGGTTGTCGAATGTGAGATGTAAATCGTCTATTAGTGACTCGACGTGCCTGGTTTTGATGACGACGTCATCCACATATGCTTCAACTGTCTTTCCGATCTGCTTTTCCAAGCATGTTTGGATCATGCGTTGGTAGGTGGCGCCAGCGTTTTTGAGCCCGAAAGGCATAGTGTTGAAGCAAAAAGGCCCATATGGGGTAATGAATGCCGTTGCGGCTTGATCGGACTCCTTCATCTTGATTTGATGGTATCCGAAGTACGCGTCGAGGAAACACAGTGAGTCATGTCCTACAGTTGCATCAATAATCTGATCGATGCGAGGGAAGGGGAAGGGATCCTTAGGGAAAGCCTTGTTGAGGTCTTTGAAATCGACGCATAGGCGCCAGGATTTATCCTTCTTTGGTACCATCACCAGGTTCTCTAGCCAGTCCGGGTGTTTTATTTCTCTGATGAATCTGGCTTCGAGTAACTTGGCTAGCTTCTCTCCCATAGCTTGTCGTTTGGGTTCGGAAAAATGCCGCAGTGTTTGTTTGACTGGTTTATATCCCTTTAAGATATTGAGGCTGTGTTCGGCCAACCTGCGTGGGACTCCTGGCATGTCAGAAGGGTGCCAGGCGAATATGTCCCAGTTCTCACGCAGGAACTCTCGTAGCGCGGCATCGACCGTTGGGTCGAGTTGTGCCCCGATGGATGCTGTCTTGTTGGGGTCCATTGGATGGACTTGGAATTTGACTATTTCTTCTGCTGGTTTGAAGGAGGTGGATTTGGGTCGTTTGTCCAGAATTACGTCATCCCTACCCACAGTGGAGCGTAGCGCAGTCAGCTCTTCGGCCGCGAGGGCTTCAGACAATGCCTCGAGGGCCAAGGATGTAGTTTTATTTTCGGCACGCAGTGCTATGTCCGGATTACTGGCAAGAGTGATGGTGCTGTTGGGCCCGGGCATCTTAAGCTTCATGTACCCGTAATGAGGTATGGCTTGGAAGCGTGTGAGTGCGTCTCGCCCCAGTAAGGCGTGATATCCGCTGTTGAAAGGGGCCACTTGGAAGGTTATCTCTTCGGACCGATAATTCTCCGGCATGCCGAATACTACGTCGAGCGTGATTTTTACCGCGCATCGTGCCTCCCAACTGGGAATAATTCCCCGGAAGGTCGTGCTACTTTTCTCAATGTGGCTCCTATCTATTTCCATTTTTATGAGTGTGTCCTCGTAGATGAGGTTTAGTCCGCTGCCGCCATCCATGAGAACTTTGGTGAGCCATAAGCCGTCCACAATTGGACTGCGGACCAAGGCGGCTGGTGACCAAACTGCCCTGAATTTTGGTTCGTCCTCGGCATTGAAAGTTATGGCCGTGTCGTTCAAGGGGTTTATTGCTGCGATGTGGTAGACTTCGGCGAGGTCGCGGAGTGCCCTTTTGCACCGATTTTTTGAAGCGAAGGTCTCGAAGACCGTCAATACTCCGAGGTCGTCGTCTTCTGGGGTGTTGTTCTGGGGTATTTCTGGTGAGGAGGTCTTCGCCGCTCTTGGCCACTTGCCGGAGTATCCAACATGCTCTAAGGCTGTGGGTTGGTGTGGTATCCGGTGTTGCATGTATTTTGCATGTCCTGTTGAGCCATCCCTCCAGAACGGTTCCCCGCCCCATAATGGGCTTTCATTTCCTTACTATTGGGTCAGGCGCCCCACGAGGGTGCGTCCTTTTTGCCCAGGTGAGGGGCTGAGTTGAAACCGGTGGTTCCCAACGAGCTGCCTGAGTTTTCCAGGCGCTTTCCATTGCGCAGTACTTCTGTACTATGGTTGCCAAGTCAGCGAAGTGTGATACGCGACGGCGGTTGATGGCGTTGAGGATTCCTTCGTCCGCGCAATTGTTGCAGAATGCTGAGATTGCGTCTTCATCGCGGCAATCTTTAATCTTGTCTTTGGCAAGGAGGAATCTGGCCCAGAAGTGATGGACTGTTTCCTGAGACTGCTGTCGTATGTACATAAGATCGCGTATAGCTGGGTGGGTGGGTGGATTTAAATCCGGACCCTGACCCAATTTGGGATCCGGAGTCTGAAGAACTTCCGAAATTAATAGTTCGAGCTCCGGGATGTTAACTGATTTTTTGGGCTTATCGTCCTATTCTATGTTTGGAGGACAAGGCATATCTTTCTGCAGGTAGGTATCCGGCTCCTCGAGCTTGGAGATCCGAACACAATTCGTCCTCAGTATAGAGGAGGAGTTGTCTTGCTCCTCGACTACCGCTATCTGGTGGGTAATCGGCGTAGTTTTCATTTCTCTCTGGTCGGGTTTAAGCCCAATCCGATCGTAGTCTGTAGCGACCCCCAAGGTGGCGATGCGATCTAGGAGTTCGTTTAAAGACTATAACTCCGTCGGATCCATCCGTTTGGAGTATTCGGAATCCACGCGAAGGCGATTTTCGATGACTCAGGAGGTCATCGTCGGCTTAAGGGCTGAACAGGCGGTCATGGTCAAGCCGCCCAGCCGGAGGGTTTGGCCTGGGGCCAGGGCTCCACCGGAGGTGATATTTTCCTTAACGACAAGGCAAGCCATCATTCCTCTTGACGACAGCAAAGTGGACCTCTCAATGAAAGCACTAATGTCAGTGTCAAAACCGGCGGATCTCGGGTAGGGGGTCCCGAACTGTGCGTCTAAGGTCGATGGTAACAGGAGACAGGGGACACAATGTTTACCCAGGTTCGGGCCCTCTCTATGGAGGTAATACCCTACTTCATGCTTGATTGATCTTGATTAATATGAGTATTACAAAAGTTGATCTACCACGAGATCGTAATGGCTAAAACCCTAGAAGTCTAGCTGGTATGACTATGATTATGATGATTGGCCTCTACGGACCTAGCCCTCCGTTTTATATAGACACCGGAGGGATCTAGGGTTACATAAGGTCGGTTATAGGAAAAGGAATCTTCATGTTTGGACGCCAAGCTTGCCTTCCACGCCAAGGAGAGTCCCATACGGACACGGGTAGAGTCTTCGGTCTTTGTATCTTCACAGCCCATTTGTCCGGCCCATGACTAACAGGCCGGACGCCTGAGGACCCCTTAGTCTAGGACTCCCTCAGGGGTCACGGCGCACCTGCCTGTACCCGTGGCAAGTCGAGAGGTGGCTGGAGCAGCTCGGAACCAATGTCTCAAACGGCGGCTGCGGTTGGGTCTCACCAGAGTTAAAGAAGACGGCGGAGGGAGGCGGTTCCAGGGGCTCCAACAGGGTCAGCAGCCACCAGTGAAGCACTAGGGAGTCGCGGGAGAAGTGGCACGAGCTTGAGAGGGGTTGGATGGGTGGGGAGCACCAGAGGGGATCGCCGGTGAGCTCCGTCTACGAACGGCGCCCAGAGCCCTGCCCAGCCGGGCTGTGGCTCCTCTTCAACTTGTTGTGGATGGCGGAGTGGATGAGTGAGCTCGGAGAGGCCAGGTGGCTCGATATTTATAGGCGGAGGGGGTGGGGGTTCGCGGATCTGCCGGAGCTCTCTGGAAGGCGGCGCACGGCGACAAGAAGTGCCAGGGACGGGTGGAGAGGGCTGAGCAATCACACGGCGACTATGGAGCTTGCGGACGAGCACAGGAACGCGGGCGCGGACTAAGACAATGGCACGGGGCGCACTGTGGCTTTTGTCGTGTCATGCCCATGCTCGCTGCGGCGGCTTCGGCATAGATGAAATCCAGGGAGAGGTCAAGCGTGAAGAGACGAAGCTGGTGGCGCGGTGCGGCAGTCGGCAGCGAGCGCTGAGACAAGCACGCGCCGAACAGAGGCTCGGGCGCACCGTAGATCGCGTCGAACGCGTGCCAGAGCCCGTGTCCATACGCGGTCACCACGCTAGCTCGGTCAGAACGACGCAAATGCGATGCCAAACCGTGTCCAACATGTTGTCCGTGCAGTGTTGTAACGCCCACGATGCGTCTATATCTCCGACGTGTCGAGGCACGACTTAGAGGCATAACCGCATTGTGGTTTTGTCGCAAGAAGGGGCATCTTCACACAGTCCCATGTAATGAACAAGAAAGGGATAAAGAGAGTTGGCTTACAATCACCACTTCACACAATGAACAAATAATTCATACATCATTCAGAGTACACACATAGTCCGACTACGGACAAAACCAAATGAAAAGAAGATAACCCCAAATGCTAGATCCCCGATCGTCCCAACTGAGCTCCACTACTGACCATCAGGAAAAGACATGTAGTAACAACCAAGGTCCTCGTCGAACTCTGACTTGAGTTCGGTAGCATCACCTGCACTGATATCATCGGCACCTGCAATTGTTGTTGTAGTAATCTGTGAGCCACGAGGACTCAGCAATCCCATTACCATGGGTATCAAGACTAGCGAAGCTTAATGGGTAAGGAAGGGGTAAAGTGGTGAGGTTGCAGCAGCGACTAAGCATGTATGGTGGCTAGCTTACGAATGCAAGAGTAAGATGAGAAACTATGCAAACCGTCGCAAACTAGAAATGACCAAGAAGTGATCCAGAAACTCCTTACGTTCAAACATAACCCCGACCGTGTTCTCCTATCAAACTTCCTCGAAAAGAGACAATCACGGTTACGCAATGCGATTGGTGTATTTTAATTGAGTTTACTTCAGGTCCTCTACAACCGGATATTAACAAATTCCCATCTGCCACATAACCGCGGGCACGGCTTTCGAAAGTTTAAACCCTGCAGGGGTGTCCCAACTTAGCCCATGACAAGCTCATGATCCGTGGAGACAATCCTCCATCGCGGAACATCCGACTAGACTCGGGGTCCCGGTGCACATGGCATTTCGACAATGGTAAAACAAAACCAGCAAGACCGCCCGAATGTGCCGAAAAATCCCTATAGGAGCTGCACATATCTTGTTCTCAGGGCACAACGGATGAGTGAAGCTACGAGTAAAACCAGCCCTCGAGTTTCCCCGAGGTGGCCCCGCAGGCTGCTAAGTTCGGACCAACACTCAAAGGAGCACTGGCCTGGGGGGGTGCTAAAATAAAGATGACCCTCGGGATGGCGACTCCCTAGGGAAAAGTATAGGTGGTGGTTAGGCAAATGGAAGAGTTTTATTCAAGGCGAACTGTCAAGAGGGTCCCATACCCCTCATCGTGTTAGGGACGCAAAATCAAGGAACATAACACCGGTATGACGGAAACTAGGGCGGCAAGAGTGGAACAAAACACCAGGCTTAAGGCCGAGCCTTCCACCCTTTACCAAGTGTATAGATGCATTAATTAAATAAGAGATATTGTGATATCCCATGATGTCCATAAAATCCATGTCCCAACATGGAACAACCTGCAACTGTACCTGCAACTAGCAACGCTATAAGAGGGGCTGAGCAAAGCGGTAACATAGCCGAACAACGGTTTGCTAGGTAGGGTGAAAAAGGTTAGAGGCTATCATGGGAATTTGGTAGGCTTGATAACAAGTGGTAGGTAGCGCGACATAGCGATAGCATCGAGACAAACTAGCATAGCAATGATAGTAGTGAGATCCAAGGTGACAGTCATCTTTCCTGAAATCCCGCTAGGAAGAAGAACGAGTCCATGAAGAAGACAAACAGACGTAGTCGAACGAATCCTCACAACTCCGGAACAAAACCGAAGCTAACGAGAGAAGCAAACCGGAAAGAAGCAAACAACATGGTAAACAACCATCACATCAACATGGCATGATGCACAATCAAGTATGATGCATGTCTGATTTAATGAGGCATGGCATGACAAAGTGCAACAAACAACACTACAAATTAAGTGGAGCTCAAAATGCAACGAGTTGCATATTGACGAAACAGCACATTCAAGTTATTTAGTTCGCTCTCGTTTATGTACCCAACAATATTAAATGTTATTAAACATGGCAAGAGGGTGAAGCATAAATAAACTAACTATTTAGGCAAGTTTAAAAGAGGCTGGAACAATAAACAACAATTCCGGTAAATCCCCACATGTCATTTAGCAATTTAATGCAAGCAACAATTTTAAATATTTTAAATGTTGTTATCATGATGCAAATGACATATACAAGTTTATGCATTTTTATGAAAACGTTGACATGAGCATGTTATGAAGCATTTAGTCAACATGGCGGAACGAAAGGAGTGCCACGGCAACGACAACGAAAATGGCGCCACGGCAACATTCAGATGATCCAACAACTCATCAAGATGTCGGTGCAAAAGAAAGTGTGGATGAACGGAGCATGCAAAAGATGGTGGGGTGATCCCGGTTACCGGGTTCCCACGGGTCGACGGCATGGCAACCTAGGAGGAACGCGCAATGACAACTCGGACACGGTGTGTCACGCCCAATATGCGATACTATCTGTCACATCCCTAACCTTGCTATGCACTTGGACTAGCTTGGTTGCTGCATCATGTCTAAATTTCATTTAAACTTGAATTGGGGATTGTCAAACCCTAGCACCAAATGAATTCAACTAGGTCAAAATAAAAATATTTCCATTAAACCCAAAATGCCCTTCAAAAATGTTCATTATCTATGGAAAGAGGTTAAAACCTTTACCAGAGGTCATGCACATTTTTCCAAGGCATTTATGGTCTTTGAATTAATTCAAACATATTTGAATTGGAGCTATTTGGATGCTATATATATTTCAGATGCTCCAAAAATGTTGGAAATTGTTAAGGGTCACCGGAATAATTAAGAAGTCACCCATAATTATTTCCAGGATTTTATGAAATGGTTTAGTATTATTACTAAATCAAAACAGAGCAAAATAAATAGAAAACAGAAAGAAAAATAGGAAAAGAGCAGAAACTTACCTGGCCTTACCTCGTAGCCCACCAGCAGCCAGTCCACCAGAGCTGGCCATGCCCAACCTAGCGAGGGGCAGGTTTGTCTTCAACCCCTCGCCAGGAGGACAAGTCGTGGCAGAGCGCGCGTCGCCGGTCGCCACCTCCTGCTTCGACGTGTCCCAGCCGCCCCCAACCCCTCCAGTGCACCTTTGGAACGCCCTCGACCCCCTCGACCGCTATCCCTTCTCTCTGCTCACTCTAGCTCTCTCCCTCTCTCGATTTGGAGCACCACCGAGAGCCACCGGAGGGCGCCGCCGTCGCATCCATAGCCACCGCGCACCCCAGGCTTCACCGATGGGTCATGTGTCACCGCCGGACTCTGCTTCGTCTCCAATATGACGCACGCGGACGGAGAAGGCCACAGACGACCGCACCATCGCCATCTTCGTCCTCTGCCCCGACGACCGCTGTCGTCCGATTCGCGTCGTCCAGAGCTTCCCCGACCTTGACGTTTTCTCCACTGTAGTCTCCGTGAGCTCCTCTTCCTCCCGCGTCTTTCTAATAGCTCGTTGCCGCCCCCTAGCAAGCCTTCTGCCATGGCCGTGAGCTCGCCGTCGCCATGACCGACGAGCTCGTCGTTGCCGAGCCCCCCCTGACCTGCGCCTCTGTTCATCTTGGTCCTCGCGTGCCATAGATGCCGCCCAGCTACCCAGTTCGCTCGTTTGCAAGCTGCAGCGACGCGCCCGTGAACAGCCGAGCTCCGGCCACCGTGAATGAGCTCGCCGCCGTCAGCTCCGGTGCCCCCGTGACTAACCACTGGTACCAACGGACGCGGCACACTCCCAGCCTTCGAAAGCACCTTTCCGCGCGCCGATCCGACGCTAGACGATGATTCCCGAAGCCCTCCGCCCTGGCTTTGGTCACCGGCGGCTAACCGCCGGTGGGTTTGACCCAAACCCACCGGGTTTGACCTCCTCTGAGCCAATGACACGTGGGCCCCGCCCTATTTTAATTTTAGGTTAGTCAAAATATTAGTGCCAATTACCCTGTTAACCAGATGAGACACTGACGTGCGGGCCCCACAGGTCAGGTTTGACCTGGACCGCGCTGTTGACCTGATGACGTCATCCTGACGTAGTGCTGACGCAGTAATTTAATTACTTGAATTATTCTTATACAGGAAATTCCAGAAAATAGTGCAAACTTCTAAAATTCATAGAAATTCAACCGTAGCTCCAAATCAAATAATTTATATATGAAAAATTATCAGAAAAATCCAATCTATCCATTTATGCTACTTTCATGCATGAAAAACAAACTTATACCTGCTGTATAAGTGAAAACATTCAAATGACATTTTAAATGCTCAAACTAGAGTTTGCATTTGAACCTTTGGTTCAAATGGACTCCCTTGCACTTGTTGCTAGCTGCATTAGCTCAATTCACAGCATATTGCCATGTCACATTCATGCATCATATTGTTGCATTGCATTGATTGGTTTTCCTTGTTTGCCGGTAATTGTCCCCTCTCGGTAGACGCTGCTCCGACGCTGTGATCGTTGACACTAATGAAGACTCAATGTTATCTTTAGAAGTGCCAGGCAAGCAAAACCCCCTGGTTCATTCCGATACAATCCCACTCTCTCGCTCCTGCTCTCTTTTACTGCATTAGGACAACAACGTTTCAACTGTTACATGCTGCGGTAGTTGAACCCCTTTCCTCTGCATGACCTGTCATTGCCACAGTAAATAGATGAAACCCACTAGCATGAGTAGGAGTTGTTTGAGCCCTGATGTGCCTACTCATTCATGCTTGTTTGTCATGCCTGCTATTGCTTAGAGTTGTGTCAGGTCTGATTCATCGGGAATGAATTGGAAAGTTGTGAACATGTCCTTGCGGACGGAACCCGAATAGGCGATAAACCTGGACTAGAGACTTGTGTGGTTAGTCAGGTCGTGGCCGACTCCCTCGCCAGGCTTCCGCTTGAAGGTTGCCGAGGTACACGACGTGTACATGGTGGTAAGTGGCGAGACCGTGTGTGACGAAGTACACCCCTGCAGGGTTAATATGATCTATTCGAATAGCCGTGTCCGCGGTAAAGGACTTCTGGGTTGCCTGTACAGTTCATAGACAAGTGAAAATGGATACTCTAAAATGCGCAAGATAAGCGTGAGTGCTATGGATGGCGTTGTCGTAGGGAGACGGGAGCGGATCCATAGTGGAGTATTGATATGGTGAATATGTGGACTCGTGTGCGCCACCTCAAAAGAGTTACTTGCAGTCGTAGTTCAGGATAGCCACCGAGTCAAAGCTGGCTTGCTGTAGTTAAACTCCACCACCCGCTTTGTTGATACCAATGCATATGTAGTTAGTTCTGATGTAAGTCTTGCTGGGTACATTTGTACTCACGTTTGCTTATTTTATGTTTTGCAGAGAGACGTCAGTCTCGCTAGTAGTTCCGTGTGGACTTCGACGTTTAGCTTGATACCTCAGCTACGACCTTGTGCCCTCGGCAGGATCTGGTAGATAGTCAGGCTTCTCAGCCTTTTTCTTTTGTAGATGTCTGTACTCAGACATGTTAAGCTTCCGCATGTGCTTTGACTTGTATGCTCTGAAGGTTGGGTCATGAGACCCTTGTTTGTAATATCTGGCTCTTCGGAGCTTAATGAATAAATACTCTGAGTCGTAGAGTCTTGTTGTGATGCCATGTTGTATTTGCACATATCGAGCGTATTGTGTGTATGATTGAAATGCTTGGTATGTGTGGGATCCGACAATCTAGTTGTCTATCTTTAGCAGCCTCTCTTATGGGGAAATGTAGTCTAGTGCCTCCTTGAGCCATAGTAGTCCGCTACAGCCCGGTTCACCGGAGTCCTGCTAGCCCAGCACTACTGCTCTGGACACTTGACTGGCCGGCATGTGATTCATATCGTTCCTGTGTCTGTCCCTTCGGGGAAATGTCACGCGGTGACATCCGGAGTCCTGCCTAGCCTGCTACAGCCCGGGTTCCCGGAGTCCTGTTAGCCTAGTGCTACAGCCCGGATTCGCACGCTGCTGACCGACACGTTCGATGTTGATTCATGTATGCCTGTCCCCATACGTTAGTGCCGCTATGGGTTCACGACTAGCCATGTCGGCCCGGGTACTCTGTCATACGGTCCCAGGCCATGGTAAGGCGACACCCGTGGGTGTACCGTGTGTGAGGCCGCAAAGTGATATGAGGTGTTATAGGCTAGATCGGTGTGACTTGGAATCGGGGTCCCGACAGCTTTGGTATCAGAGCCTGACTGCCTGTAGGATTACCATGCCAAACTGGTCAAAGTTGAGTCTAGGAATGCTTTAGTTATATAAGGGAATTGATTGTGGAAGGGAACGTAAGGCTCTTTTTACTCCTTTACCTTATGCCCTTCTGATCTGAGTCACCCTCTTCTCTTCTACGGGGATTAAGAACTAGGCTACTCATCTTTCTATCAGGATCACGTGTTACTAATCCGTAGACTCGTAGGATTGTTGGTCTGAAGCCTCAGTTCAGTTTCTACTACTTCCGTGTGATCATACTTGATCTCGGAACCTTGATATTGTGATTCTGAATGGTTATGCCACCATCTTTGCAGGATGTCTCAAATCCTTTGAGCATTTACAGCCGTTATGTTGTCCAAGTCACCCCAAGTTTCTAAATAGTCTGATGCATTTGCAAATCCTTTCCATCCGTTCTCGATGTTCCTTGGGGCCAGATTAACCACACTATTCGGTCTGTTGAGGTACTCCATTGCCTCGACATATATGTTGGAGCTATTATTATGACCCTAGGTGTTTTAGGGAGTCACCTAGTAATCTAGCCATGTTTTCTGTTCCCGGTGTGATGATTCTGGCCACCATTACTCACGAAAGCATCCCGTGATGCCACTTAGTTAGTAGGCATTCTATTCCAGGTTTCTAAACTCGAGATTCACTCCACTTACCTCGTGTTGATAGTGTTGCTCGTACCTTTAGGATATTAGTAACCTTTGTGATAGTCCTCGAGGTCCGTGGTATATCGTTCTTCCAAATACCATGAACCCTTCTTGGCAGGAGTTCTTTTGAACCAAAAGATCACAACCAGGGCGCTCTTGAGGAGTACTCCATTCATATTGTGACTCTGCCAGTCCTTTCTTTCTACATGGGTTATCCGGAAGAAATGTTGAGCTTTGCTCGACATACTAATCTATGCATCCACAACTCAGAAAGACATATGTCCCCTTGAGTTGTCCCTCTTCATTGGTATTCTGACCTCTGTCTATCAATTGATAGTCAGGACTAGTTGTACATCCGTGTTATCGATGCGTACTATCCTTGTGGTCCGTCAAGCCGTTCTATTTCAGAATGACTAGGAGAAACAAACTCCAGAACCTCGTCCATATCTAGGATTGGGTCAAAGCAAGTGTATTCCGCAGGCCAAAATGCCAATCCAGCTTTTGCTCTGCTCTACCTTGGAGCGTCACCATCTTTATGTCAAGAGTGTCATGGGAATTGCACCACCTCTTATGAATTCTTGATTAAGTGATACTTCTCGCCATCATTATTCATTCCTCGGTTCCGTGTTGTCACAACCGGAATACCGACAAGTGAACCGTGATGTGTGAAATCAATACTCTGAGCAACTCGTTGCTTGGTAGTTAATGGCAATACTCTCATTCTTAGCGTGCTGGTTATTGAATCATCATCCTAAGATTGATCGTGCTACCTAGTCCTTCTTTTGGGTGCACTCTTCAATCAATGAGTTAGGATTTTGTCAAACCCTTGCTCAGTTGATCATATCGTCTTGCCCCGAAAGGCGAGATTGTTCTCGAGCCTAGTAACATATCGGTGGTACGTGATATTCCGAATATATTCTCGGAAGTATCACCAGGTTGTCACCTGACCGCTATGTTGAGCTCGTGATTAAATGGTTTTCCTATAAACCACTCTTCTCCAAGAATCTGTGTTGGATACCTTGAGCAAGTTGGTTAAGCTAAACAACAACTTGGAGAGTTGGAAGATAAAAGCTTGCCTGACTTAGTTCTTTCCAAAGGGTATCTTTGTGTTTGTGTGTGTGTTGAAGAAAGATGATATCTTCACCGATTGGTCCTCGTGATCAGTTGTTGGATCTATTGTCTTGTCAAAACTTTGACTTGAGTATGGGCTATCGTCAAGTCAAATCAGAACCAACGATATTCCTAATGTTGTCTTTCTCGTGGTTGATTCCTCAAGCATACACCATTACATCCTTTGGTCTGACCAATGCTATCACCATGTTCACTTAATTGTGGAATTTCATCTATATGGAAGCTTGGATGGATTGTTGTTGAGCCCATCGGCAACATTCTTATCTTCTCCATGACTCGTGTTGAACATTAAGTTAGTGTTGGAAACTTGTGCTAGCATTTTCTTCGTGCTATCTCATGAAGGATATGTTTGGATGGAAGAAGTGACTTTCTTTAATTCACATGCACTTGATGTAAGTTGTCGCCGTGGATCCGAGAAAGATTGTTTTTGTTTTCTCTGGAACCATCCCAAGTCAGTCATGCATGTGCGAAGTATGCTATGGTTTGATAGGCTCGCTACCTCCATTCCATATGTGTTCCTAGCACACCAAGCCACTGATTGATTTGTTCAAGGAAAAGGAGTTGCCGTGCGAGTACTAGTTCATGCACAAGGCTTCGATATCCTCGTTGATGGTTCCCCACCTGAACTCGGTAGTGTTTTATTATAAGACTACTACGTGGTCATGCTTGTCTGGGACAGTGTGTTCACATGTATGTAGCAGAACTAGCTCATGTTTTGGAGCTTGCTACCGTAGCTCATTTCCCGAGAATCTCGCAACGTCATCTCGTTGATTTGTGTTGCAAACCTTCATTTTCTTCCAGACTCGATGAGTCTGGAATATCCCGTTACCAACTAGATCTGAATCTCAGGCAGATATGATGGTTGGAACTTTTCCAAGATTATGATGTAGGTCCCGACAAGCTTGATGTTCTGGTCAACACACCCAACCGGAAGACCTATTATTATAGTATCTTGATTGAGGAAGTTGGCCACCTCTCCATAAGGATTCCATAAGATTCTACTTCCGTAGATATTCCTTATGGACTCTTGTGCTCCCGAAGTCCGACCTTTTACTTGATGTTCTACGTACCAAACCATTTTAATAAATGGGTTGCACTAGCACATCAAGGAGAACATTAGAAGCGGAGTGCTAAATGTCTCTCGGTCGATCATCCAGATTCTGTTTCCTTAGCCTCGCTAAGGGGAAGTCTGAGAAGGTGTTATCTTCCTTTGTATCCGCATTGTCCATCACTATTCATCATGGAAGTAAGATATGATGCCAGGATCCTCGGCACGGATATTGGTAAAACTTGATGAATATGGAAATGCTCAAGTTCTTGAGAGCACGCGCAAGCATTAGGTGTCATCGTCAGCACTAACTGGGATTGGCCCCAATTTCCTCGGTTATGTTATAACCTTTCCAATAGTGGAATCACTCTCTACTGTTGGGTTTCTCCCCAGTTACTAGAATCATTCCCATCATTTGTGTTTTGTTCCCAGCTTGCATCTCAGTAATTACTGTTTAGGATCATCTTCAAAGGTGGACTTACCATGAGTCCCATTCATTTCCGGTGATAAGCAAAATCATCCATTACGTGTCTTCAACAAGGTAGTCCACATCGCCCATTCCAGCCCGAGTGTGTCGTTCTCCCAAACTCCCTCGAACGATCGTTTGTGATTGCCTTAGGCTGGCATAAAGAGTTTCAATGATATTTATATCAAAAGTAATTCTTTCTGCCATTTAAGGGAATATTTCTACGAGTCACCTTTTCCAAGGTGCCCCATTATGGAATCATGGCAATTCTACCTCGCTATTCTGAAACCTTTGTCAAATTGTTTCTTCCGTCCCTTCGGATGCATGTTTTGCCTCTCAGCTCCAGAGATGTTTCTATGTCCCATTCCGTGAGTTGATCTTGTGATCATTAAGATGATCCTAAGTTGCTCGAACCTCAGGAAGATTGATTCTTCCAAAAAATTCTCCCTCTCTATTCGTTGTTATGTTGTATGTAGTTCTCAAAGCGAGACGTTGAGATCAAGGGTTGCAATGAATCAACATCTTCGAGAAGAACAATTGGATCATGAAGATTATGTTAGTTTGCGTTCCCCTTTCATCTTACCCTACGCTTGAATCTCGGGACGAGATTTTTGTTAGTGGGGGTGAGTTGTCACATCCCTAGCCTTGCTATGCACTTGGACTAGCTTGGTTGCTGCATCATGTCTAAATTTCATTTAAACTTGAATTGGGGATTGTCAAACACTACCACCAAATGAATTCAACTAGGTTCAAAATAAAAATATTTCCATTAAACCCAAAATGCCCTTCAAAAATGTTCATTATCTATGGAAAGAGGTTAAAACCTTTACCAGAGGTCATGCACATTTTTCCAAGGCATTTATGGTCTTTGAATTAATTCAAACATATTTGAATTGGAGCTATTTGGATGCTATATATATTTCAGATGCTCCAAAAATGTTGGAAATTGTTAAGGGTCACTGGAATAATTCAGAAGTCACCCATAATTATTTCCAGGATTTTATGAAATGGTTTAGTATTATTACTAAATCCAAACAGAGCAAAATAAATAGAAAACAGAAAGAAAAATAGGAAAAGAGCAGAAACTTACCTAGCCTTACCTCGTAGCCCACCAGCAGCCAGTCCACCAGAGCTGGCCCAGCCCAACCTAGCGAGGGGCAGGTTTGTCTTCAACCCCTCGCCAGGAGGACAAGTCGTGGCAGAGCGCGCGTCGCCGGTCGCCACCTCCTGCTTCGACGTGTCCCAGCCGCCCCCAACCCCTCCAGTGCACCTTGGAACGCCCTCGACCCCCTCGACCGCTATCCCTTCTCTCTGCTCGCTCTAGCTCTCTCCCTCTCTCGATTTGGAGCACCACCGAGAGCCACCGGAGGGCGCCGCCGTCGCATCCATAGCCACCACGCACCCCAGGCTTCACCGATGGGTCATGTGTCACCGCCGGACTCTGCTTCGTCTCCAATATGACGCACGCGGACGGAGAAGGCCACAGACGACCGCACCATCGCCATCTTCGTCCTCTGCCCCGACGACCGCCGTCGTCCGATTCGCGCCGTCCAGAGCTTCCCCGACCTTGACGTTTTCTCCACTGTAGTCTCCGTGAGCTCCTCTTCCTCTCGCCTCTTTCTAATAGCTCATTCCCGCCCCCTGGCAAGCCTTCTGCCATGGCCGTGAGCTCGCCGTCGCCATGACCGACGAGCTCGTCGTTGCCGAGCCCCCCCTGACCTGCGCCTCTGTTCATCTTGCTCCTCGCGTGCCGTAGATGCCGCCCAGCTACCCAGTTCGCTCGTTTGCAAGCTGCAGCGACGCGCCCGTGAATAGCCGAGCTCCGGTCACCGTGAATGAGCTCGCCGCCATCAGCTCCGGTGCCCCCGTGACTAACCACTGGTACCAACGGACGCGGCACACTCCCAGCCTTCGAAAGCACCTTTCCGCGCGCCGATCCGACGCCAGACGATGATTCCCGAAGCCCTCCGCCCTGGCTTTGGTCACCGGCGGCTAACCGCCGGTGGGTTTGACCCAAACCCACCGGGTTTGACCTCCTCTGAGCCAATGACACGTGGGCCCCGCCCTATTTTAATTTTAGGTTAGTCAAAATATTAGTGCTAATTACCCTGTTAACTAGATGAGACACTGACGTGCGGGCCCCACAGGTCAGGTTTGACCTGGACCGCGCTGTTGACCTGATGACGTCATCCTGACGTAGTGCTGACGCAGTAATTTAATTACTTGAATTATTCTTATACAGGAAATTCCAGAAAATAGTGCAAACTTCTAAAATTCATAGAAATTCAACCGTAGCTCCAAATCAAATAATTTATATATGAAAAATTATCAGAAAAATCCAATCTATCCATTTATGCTACTTTCATGCATGAAAAACAAACTTATACCTGCTGTATAAGTGAAAACATTCAAATGACATTTTAAATGCTCAAACTAGAGTTTGCATTTGAACCTTTGGTTCAAATGGACCCCCTTGCACTTGTTGCTAGCTGCATTAGCTCAATTCACAGCATATTGCCATGTCACATTCATGCATCATATTGTTGCATTGCATTGATTGGTTTTCCTTGTTTGCCGGTAATTGTCCCTCTCGGTAGACGCTGCTCCGACGCTGTGATCGTTGACACTAATGAAGACTCAATGTTATCTTCAGAAGTGACAGGCAAGCAAAACCCCCTTGTTCATTCCGATACAATCCCACTCTCTCGCTCCTGCTCTCTTTTACTGCATTAGGACAACAACGTTTCAACTGTTACATGCTGCGGTAGTTGAACCCCTTTCCTCTGCATGACCTGTCATTGCCACAGTAAATAGATGAAACCCACTAGCATGAGTAGGAATTGTTTGAGCCCTGATGTGCCTACTCATTCATGCTTGTTTGTCATGCCTGCTATTGCTTAGAGTTGTGTCAGGTCTGATTCATCGGGAATGAATTGGAAAGTTGTGAACATGTCCTACTGTGTGAGAGCTAAGTGTGTGAACACAATTTGGTAAAGGTAGCGGTGAGAGGCCATGTAGGAGTACATGGTGGGTTGTCTCATTGAAACCGTCCTCAGGAACTGAGTTCTGTGTTTGTGATCCATGAACAGTTACTACCACGCATTGGAATGCTTAAGTGCCCCTCTCGACTTATTAATCAACCTGATCTCTGTCCAGGAGTTGCAACTAGTTTCTGGTGTTTGTAGGTAGTGTTAGTAGTCTACCAAGTGGCACCCGGTACAGGTGGGCTTGGGACAGACTAGGCACACGTGGCCTGGTGTACCGAGTGGCACCCGGATGGTGGGCTCGGGAACCCTGCACACATCGTTTGGGGCCGTGAGCGACACCCCGGCCGGATCTCCTTGCGGACGGAACCCGAATAGGCGATAAACCTGGACTAGAGACTTGTGTGGTTAGTCAGGTCGTGGCCGACTCCCTCGCCAGGCTTCCGCTTGAAGGTTGGCGAGGTACACGACGTGTACAAGGTGGTAAGTGGCGAGAGCGTGTGTGACGAAGTACACCCCTGCAGGGTTAATATGATCTATTCGAATAGCCGTGTCCGCGGTAAAGGACTTCTGGGTTGCCTGTACAGTTCATAGACAAGTGAAAGTGGATACTCTAAAATGCGCAAGATAAGCGTGAGTGCTATGGATGGCGTTCTCGTAGGGAGACGGGAGCGGATCCATAGTGGAGTATTGATATGGTGAATATGTGGACTCGTGTGCGCCACCTCAAAAGAGTTACTTGGAGTCGTAGTTCAGGATAGCCACCGAGTAAAAGCTGGCTTGCTGCAGTTAAACTCCACCACCCCCTTTGTTGATACCGATGCATATGTAGTTAGTTCTGATGTAAGTCTTGCTGGGTACATTTGTACTCACGTTTGCTTATTTTATGTTTTGCAGAGAGACGTCAGTCTCGCTAGTAGTTCCGTGTGGACTTCGACGTTTAGCTTGATACCTCAGCTACGACCTTGTGCCCTCAGCAGGATCTGGTAGATAGTCAGGCTTCTCAGCCTTTTTCTTTTGTAGATGTCTGTACTCAGACATGTTAAGCTTCCGCATGTGCTTTGACTTGTATGCTCTGAAGGTTGGGTCATGAGACCCTTGTTTGTAATATCTAGCTCTTCGGAGCCTAATGAATAAATACTCTGAGTCGTAGAGTCTTGTTGTGATGCCATGTTGTATTTGCACATATCGAGCATATTGTGTGTATGATTGAAATGCTTGGTATGTGTGGGATCCGACAATCTAGTTGTCTATCTTTAGCAGCCTCTCTTATGGGGAAATGTAGTCTAGTGCCTCCTTGAGCCATAGTAGTCCGCTACAGCCCGGTTCACCGGAGTCCTGCTAGCCCAGCACTACTGCTCTAGACACTTGACTGGCCGGCATGTGATTCATATCATTCCTGTGTCTGTCCCTTCGGGGAAATGTCACGCGGTGACATCCGGAGTCCTGCCTAGCCTGCTACAGCCCGGGTTCCCGGAGTCCTGTTAGCCTAGTGTTACAGCCCGGATTCGCACGCTGCTGACCGACACATTCGATGTTGATTCATGTATGCCTGTCCCCATACGTTAGTGCCGCTTTGGGTTCACGACTAGCCATGTCGGCCCGGGTTCTCTGTCATATGGATGCTAGCGACATTGTCATATACGTGAGCCAAAAGGCGCAAACGGTCCCGGGCCATGGTAAGGCGACACCCGTGGGTGTATCGTGCGTGAGGCCGCAATGTGATATGAGGTGTTACAGGCTAGATCGGTGTGATTTGGAATCGGGGTCCCGACACTATCCTAAGGAGACTCGAAGGTCCCACCAAGGATAGGACCGCATATTGACACGCATTTGCAAGGTGGATATCATTACGTCAACATTTCATAATAGTTGGGGATACATACAAGACATACAGATGCCCCAAGAATACATCAATACAGCATACATAGGATCAACACCCGACTACGGATGAAACACAAACAGAAACTCAAACGACATCCACCCTGCTAGCCCAGGCTGCCGACCTGGAACCTATCCCCTGATCGACGAAGAAGCAGAAGAAGGAGAACTCCAAAACAAGTAACATCGCTCTCGCGTCATGATCATCGCAAAACCTGTACCTGCAACTGGTGTTGTAGTAATCTGTGAGCCACGAGGACTCAGCAATCCCATTACCATGGGTATCAAGACTAGCAAAGCTTAAAGGGTAAGGAAGGGGTAAAGTGGTGAGGTTGCAGCAGCGACTAAGCATGTATGGTGGCTAACATACGCAAATAAGAGCGAGAAGAGAAGCAACGGAATGGTCGTGAAACTAGCAATGATCAAGAAGTGATCCTGAACTCCTACTTACATCAAACATAACCCAGAAACCGTGTTCACTTCCCGGACTCCGCCGAGAAGAGACCATCACGGCTACACATGCGGTTGATGCGTTTTAGTTAAGGTCAAGTGTCAAGTTCTCTACAACCGGATATTAACAAATTCCCATCTGCCACATAACCGCGGGCATGGCTCTCGAAAGTTTATACCCTGCAGGGGTGTCCCAACTTAGCCCATTATAAGCTCTCATGGTCAACGAAGGATATTCCTTCTCCCGGGAAGACCCGATTAGTCTCGGAATCCCGGTTACAAGACATTTCGACAATGGTAAAACAAAACCAGCAAAGCCGCCCGATGCGCCAACAATCCCGATAGGAGCTGCACATATCTCGTTCTCAGGGCAACACCGGATGAGACTAGCTACGAGTAAAACCAGCACTCAAGTTTCCCCGAGGTGGCCCTGCAGGCAGCTCGGTTCGGACCAACACTTAGAGAAGCAATGGCCCGGGGGGGTTAAAATAAAGATGACCCTCGGGATGCGCGACTCCCAAGGGAAAAAGGCTAGGTGAGGCAAATGTAAAACCAAGGTTGGGCCTTGCTGGAAGAGTTTTATTCAAAGCGAACTGTCAAGGGGGTCCCATAAATCACCCAACCGCGTAAGGGATGCAAAAATCAAGGAACATAACACCGGTATGACGGAAACTAGGGCGGCAAGAGTGGAACAAAACGCCAGGCATAAGGCCGAGCCTTCCACCCTTTACCAAGTATATAGATGCATTAATAATATAAGAGATATTGTGATATCCCAACATAAACATAACCCAACATGGAGCAATCTTCATCTTCACCTGCAACTAGCAACCCTATAAGAGGGGCTGAGCAAAGCGGTAACATAGCCAAACAATGGTTTGCTAGGAAGGGTGACAAAGGTTAGAGGTTCATGGCAATTTGGGAGGCTTGAAGAGCAAGTGAATAGGTAGCGCAGCATAGCGATAGAACGAAGCAACTAGCATAGCAATGATAGTAATGAGATCCAAGGTGACGGTCATCTTGCCTGAAATCCCGCTAGGAAGAAGAACGAGTCCATGAAGAAGATGAAGCCCGTAAGACGACCAATCGTAGACGAACGAATCCTCACGATCGCAACGAAACATGAACTATCGAGAAGAAGCACACAACATGGTAAACACACCACACATGAACAAGGCATGATGCTCAATCAAGTATGATGCATGACAAGGCTACATGAAGCTACTCATGACAAGAGATGATTCATACAATAACAACACATCAAAGCAAGTTTAAATGAGGCCGGAAACAACATATAACAATTCCGGTAAGTCCTCATATGCAAATTTCGAAATTGGTCCAGAACTGAATAAACCTTATGTTCAAATTGTTAACAGCAAGTTAAGATGCACCAAGATGATCTACACGAAATTCTAGTCAAGTTACAAATAAAGTTCATTAGATTCGGAGCTACGGCCTAGAAGATATGAGCAAAACAAGTTAAACATGGCATTTCTGCAAAATGCATTCAAACATCAAGCAAACACACTCAAAATAAGGATGCAACACGGGAATATGAAACTACATGCAAAACTAAGCAATTTTCATATGGAGCATGCTCAAAACGGAGCAACGGTGCAACACATACACTCCAAACAAGACATAGCAACAATCTGTCCAAAACCACAACTAGGCATCTAGCAAGCATCAAAACAATATGCTACAACAACTCAACATGCAAACAAAAGGCATGGACATGATATACAGGTAAAGCATTACAAAACATGAACACTGAGATATCTCCAGAAATCACTAAAACATGCTCAAAAGGACATGGCAAGTTTACAACTAATAATAGTTTCACAGACTTAGCAGAAAATCACTGGACATGGCAGAAATAACATCAGGTTGCTAAGTTTAGAGCTATCAAACAACATGCTACAAGGACATATTATAGCAAATAAAGGCATGGCATGAATCTACTAATTGCATAAAACAAAAGTCCCTTACTGATCACGAGCGAAAAAGGCACAGAAGATATGATGGCACCCAGGTAATCATAGCAAGTAATATGACATATTCAGACTGAAAATAACAGGACATGGCAGAAACAACGATAAGTAGGCATGTTGGTGAGCTTGAACCACTCACCACAGAGCAATACATAGCATGACAAGGTAACCAGCAGTAAGATGGCACAACTATGAAGCTAAGAATGTCAATATCATAGTCATAGGGTACATGGATCACTAGCAAAACAGATGGCAAAACTGAACTTCATGTTAACAGGCTGACAGCAACATTATTTAGCAACTTTGGAGCAAGATTACAACAATCTACAGCAGGCCATAAATGCAACCAAGGGCATGGATAGATAGAGCATAACATGTATAAGAAAATACCCTTAGTGAATATCTCCGGATTATGCATAGAACTCATGGTAACACCAAGTCACAGAAATCAGCAACATCATGGAGGTTACTTTGCATGCTTGTGCTAGTCACCACAGAGATCCTAAAAATACAAGACTAGCCCCACTGTAAAGATGGCATGAAGTATTACAAAACTTATGTAGACATCAAGCTCATAGGATGCACACACAAAATGAAATGAAAAAGACAAATCACCAAGTTCTGATAACAGACAGCAGTTAACATCACATAGCACTCTGGCAACGACGATTAGGACATCAAGATGGACTCAAACAAGCATGGAACAATGGAACAAAATGAAGAGCACATCATGATGAAAATTTTGACATATTACACGCAAAAATCGGAGCAATATGCATCGAGTTACAGCATGATGAATAATGCACCAGAAGGTAAAAGAGAAAGGACTTGCGAGCTTGGGCAGGGGCCGCGATGCTCCGGTGGCCGGAGGCGGCGGTAGAGGTCGGGGCGGAGCCGGCGAAGGGCGCCGAGGTCCGAGGCGGCGGGGTCGGCGCTGGAGGCGGCCGGCGGCGAGGAACGAGGCGGCGGCGCGGGGCTGCGGCTCCGGCGCGGGAGGCGGGGCGGCACACGGCGGCGGGGCGATGGTCGGCGCGGGGCGGGAGGAAGGAGGCGGCGGTGCGGGCGACCATGGGCGACGGCGGCGGCTCAGGCCGGGCGGCGGCGCGGTCGGGTTCGCGCGGGCCCCGGATGGGCTCCGCGGGCCGCGGCGTGGTGGGGAGCGACGGCGCCACGTGGCCGGATCTGGTTGGCCGGGGCGTCGACTGGAGCTGAGGTGGCGCGCGAGGATTGGCCGGGCGACGTGGCTGGCAGCGGTGGACGCGTCCAGCGACGGCGCGGACATGTCCGGCGGCGCGAGGAGGGAGAGGGCTAGGGTTCATCCGTGAATTTCGGGAGAGGCACACATATATATAGATAGAGGGAGCTAGGAGAGTCCAAACGAGGTGCGGTTTTCGCCCACACGATCGTTATCGAACGACCGAGAGCGTGGAGGGGTTTTGCTGGGTTAGTGGGCTGTGGTGGAGGGGTGCTTGGCTGCAAAGAGAAGGGGTTTTCGGGCTACACGGTTAACCGTTGGGGCATCAAACGACCTCCAAATGGAACGAAATTTGACGGGCGGTCTACCAGTGCTATACCAAGGCCACTCGGCAAGTCTCGACCCATTCCGAGAACGTTTTTGTCCCGCTCATGAAACAAGGGCTGAGAGGGGCGACGGGCGCGTGCGAGAGTGTCGGATCACGAAACGGACAACGGGGAAAAGGACCGAATGCAAGTTTTGAAAAACATGAGGATGCAATGCAGATGATGACATGGCAAAATGCAACACCCAAGCAGCTGACAAGGCAAGGACGGCGAATAACTGGCACACACCTGGCGCATCGGATCCGGGGCATTACACGGTGCAACCACGGGCATCTCATACAACACATGCATTCGATCATGGCGGTCGTATCGGCGGTTATACCTTCGAAGCATATGTTTCGGGGCGGACGGGTTCAAAGTGGAAGTAGTTGTTCACGGGTCATTGTGGGAAAAGTGGCACATGTGGCGGCGTACTGGAAGTAGTTGTACATGGTAGCGACAGTAGTCGAACTTGGCGAATCGGAGGGGTACACTTGAGTCGTCGTGGGAACTTGATGAATCCGAGGTCTTCGGGGTCGACGGTAGTTGTACATCTCATAGTGGAACTTGACGGATCCGAGGACTCCGGGTGTTGTGGTACTTGATGATTTCGGAGACAGCAGAAGACGAACTTGGCGGTCCTCCTTGACCTGGTACTTGGCGTCCTGTGCAGCAACCTTGCGATGCACAGTGGCAGTGGTGGTCTTGGAGGTCACAGTGGAGCTCGGGTCAACGGCGATGAAGGCAGGGGGTGCGGCTACGAAAAGGCAAGGCCAGTAGGGCCATGCGGAAAGGGTCGGTTAGGCAGCAGCGAGGGAGCTACTGGAGCCCACTGAGGGAGTCCTGGACTAAGGGGTTCTCGGGCGTCCGGCCTGTTACTCATTGGGCCGGACTGATGGGCTATGAAGACACGAAGACCGAAGACTATACCCGTGTCCGGATTGGACTCTCCTTGGCGTGGAAGGCAAGCTTGGCGACCAATTATGAAGATTCCTTCTTATGTAACTGACTCCGTGTAACCCTAGATCTCTCCGGTGTCTATATAAACCGGAGAGCATAGTCCGGATAAGACAGATTCATTACCATATATTGATAAGATAGATCTCATCGTAGATCAACTCTTATAACACTCATATCCATCAAGATCAATCAAGTAGGAAGTAGGGTATTACCTCCATAGAGAGGGCCCGAACCAGGGTAAACATCGTCTCCCCCGTCTCCTGTTACCATCGATCCTAGACGCACAGTTGGGGACCCCCTACCGGAGATCCGCCGGTTTTGACACCGACATTGGTGCTTTCATTGAGAGTTCCACCGTGTCATCGATGAAAGGTTTGATGGCCCCTTCAATCGTCAGTAATGACGTGATCCAGGGAGAAACCTTCCTCCCTGGACAGATCTTTGTATTCGCGGCTTCGTACTGCGGGCCAATTCGCTCGACCATCAGGAGCAGATCGATAGCTACGCCCCTGGCCATCAGGTCAGATTCGGAAGCTTGAACTACGTTGCGGATATCCGTGGAGACTTGATCTTCGACGGATTCGAGACCGCGTTAACCGCTCCCCTTCGCCCCGATGAACATGGCTTAAACCTGTCATCGGGCCACATCCAGGAGATAGCTCCTGTAACAACTCTGGCCTTAGATCCGGAGCAGATCAAGTCTTCCGAAGATGGGAAATTCAACCCCATCACGGGGGCTACCAATTCGGCGGCGTTGGAGCCGCATGCAGATTCCACTTCGTACGATACTTGCATCAACGGAACCCCGGACTTGTCTCCGGTATCGATTTCCGAACCCTGCTAGCCCGCGGATACCGAACTCGATCGGCTATCGATCTTCAAGTTCAGCGCCGTGGATATCTTCCAACACTCGCCCATGGGCGACCTACTAAACTCACTAAAAACCTATCCCTGGCAGACGGCTTGTCGGCAAACTATGTTCGGTTCGACCTTACGGCGGATGATGGAGAATTTTGCTTCCCACCCGCCACCCACTTCATAGCCACCGTCGACGACCCAACCAACACGCCTGACCCCTGCTACGAAGACATCGACGGTCTAGATGACGATGAGGGGCAAAGCCAGAGCTTAATAATCGCTAGACACGGGGCGACCACTTCCTGGTATGACGTGTGTATGGTAGAAACACCCAACGACGATCTCGACGATGACAAGGAGGATCCAGTCAAGGATAAGCCTCCTAGTACACAGTCCGAACAACAGCGCCCCCGGCGCCACTCTCAGTCACGTCTGTAGGCGTTCTAGGAACGGGGGTCCCCAGACTTCCCTGCCTGCGGCCCATGGCGTGGCTAAGCCAACAGGCCGTACGGCCCATCTTCATCAACAAATCATCCAGGACCCTCGCGAGGGGCCAAGCCTCGCGAGGTGGATGACACAAGACCTCCTCTGGAGTGGCCTAGCCAGGCAGGCTCACGAGGAGCGGAGATATCAAGGTGGGGCAAAACCTCACGAGGCTCTCGTGACGTGAGCCATGATGATCGACACCAGGCGGGCACCAGCGCGCGCATCGTCCTTGTTTCCTCTTTGGTGCTAAGGAGGCCAGTGCAGGCGAGAGTACCAAGGCATCAGACAAAGGTTGCTATATTGGTGCAACGAGACCAAGACCAGGAGGACGGCAAGGCGGAGGTCATCGTGGAGCCCAAGACGGCATCACCACCAGAGCTTTTCGCGGGGGAAGACCGCTTTTGTCAGGATAGCTTGTACTAGCTTCCCCCTTAAAATTTGCCCGCCGTTGTTGGCTCCCTTCCCGCTCAATATTTGGGAAGAGGACCAGGGCCTATATAAGTAGAACTAGCCACCACAGTAGGGGCATCTCATCTTAGCTTGATCCAATCTGATCGAGAGCCTACCCTAGCCGCAAGAACACCTCAACCTCAGGAGGCTGTTCTTCCCTTGTACTGTTCATCATCAGCCCTAGAGGCAATCCACCACCACCACACTGGAGTAGGGTATTACACCACAACGGTGGCCCGAACCAGTATAAATCTCGTGTCTCTCTGTGTTGCGAGTTCGTCGAGTTCGTACGTGAGATCTTAGCGAGCTAGGGCGTAGATCGGTAGGAGGGAAAGACTTCGCGCGCACCCCAGTATTCGAACCTTAAGGGTTTGCTGGAACCCCGCATCCGACATTTCGCGCGCCAGGTAGGGGTGCGCCGTAGCTTCCCTTCCATCAGTTCGTCGCTCCGTCGTCTCCATGGCAGATGCTTGCCGTGCTCGGGCTGAGCGTCGGGCTGCCCTCACCGCCCGGGTTGCTCAGACGGCCCCCGTCGGCGAGCCACCTCGTCATTCTCCGTCTCCCGCCGCCAATGCTGCCACCGGCCCGGCGGGGAACGAGCAGCAGGCATCCTCGCTGCATCCTTCGGTGCGGCAGGACGGCCACACCGCCACTCCATCGCTGACCCCGGCCGGTTCTTCGTCTCACGCGCACCGCACTCCCATGGAGGCGCGGGCCGCGCTCCTCGCCGCGAACGAACTCCTACGCTACCGCCCAGTCGACGACCTTTACGAGGAGTGGCTCGACCGCGTCGCCGAGCTCGTCCGCGCCGTAGGAGGCTCCCCGGTGCTGTCCCTCTCTCTACCTCCCCCTCAACCAGCCACGGGCGACGAGGCTCATAGCGTGCCTCCACCACCTCTACCCCAAGACGGTGCCTTGGCACCAAGGCGCGCGGCTCCGCGGCGTGATCCACCACGCCCGGTGCCCGCGCGCGAAGAGAGAAGCTGCCAAGAAATCCCTCGGCCACGAGAAGCTGCACCCGCGCTTCCCGCGCCGCCTCGTCAAGACCGTGCACCGCCCGCAGCGATGCCGCGCGGACCTCATCAAGACCAAGCTCCACCTCCGAAGCGGGCCCCGGCAACCACGGCTGGCTGCCGTGCCTTCACCCCCGAGCTGTGTAGCCTTGCCTGGCCAGGCAAGTTCAAGCCGGATTTGCCTCCTCGCTACGACGGCACCGCTGACCCTGCGGAGTTCCTGCAGCTCTACGAGCTGAGCATCGAAGTAGCCAACGGCGATGAGAAAGTCATGGAGAACTGGTTTCCCATGGCTCTCAAGGATG
This sequence comes from Triticum aestivum, assembly GCF_018294505.1. Lineage (NCBI taxonomy): Eukaryota > Viridiplantae > Streptophyta > Magnoliopsida > Poales > Poaceae > Triticum > Triticum aestivum. The sequence goes on along the minus strand of NC_057814.1, from coordinate 303,556,491 downwards.
GAGCCCGCTCCTGGCTCCTGAACCTGCAGCACGGCTCAATCTCCTCCTGGGACGAGATGCGCGACCGCTTCGGCACCAACTTCCAGGGCACTCGCGACCGCCCGCCGGCCGCGGGTGACCTGCGCTGCATCAAGCAACAACCAGGAGAGACCCTCCAGAAGTACATCCAGTGCTTCAACAACACCCGCCTCAAGATCCCCAAGGTCACGGATGAGGCCATCATCTCTACATTCTCCGATGGCGTCCGTGACGTCAAGATGAAGGAAGAGCTCGCCATCCACGAGGAGCTCTGCACCTCTTAGGAGCTATTCAACCTGGCAACCAAGTCCGCAAGAGCTGAGGAGGGGCGTCTCTATCTCCTTGAGCTGCCAGCCGCGGGTGCAGAGGAGAAGAAGGCCAAGGCCAAGTATGTGAAGTGCAAGGAAGCAGTTGTGCTCGCAGCGGAGGCCGAGACCAAGCGAGGTAGAGATCTGCCCGAATCATCCAAGAACGGCAGACCGTTCTGCGCCTTCCACAACCTGAACACCCACAACACCAGCGACTGTCAGGAGCTCAGAGTCATACGAGAAGGACGCTTCGGTCGACGCCCCGAGCGCAGCGACCGGGGCTACGGCCGTGGAGAAGGACATGGAGGCGGACGCTGGGACGACCGTGGCCCGCGCCAGGAGTGGCACGACAGGCCTCGCGAGGACCGCTGGCAGGACCAACCTCGCGAGGGCGCCTGGAGGGACCCGCCTCATGAGGATCGCCCCCAAGGCAACGCCGGTCTTCCCCTGCTGCCGCCACCAAGAAGGAACGACGACCACTATCAGGACGAGGGGGCTGGGGGCTTCCAGGAGCCGCGCGCAATCGCCCGCATCTTGGGCGGCGCCCAGTCCCCAGCCTCTCAGGGCATCTTCAAACAGTTCGCGCGCGAGGTGAACGTGGTGCTCCCCAAGCTCGAGGCCACGCGCCCGCTCATGTAGTCCCAATGCGCTATAACTTTCAACTCGGCAGATCAGCTCAAGTGCGCGGCCACCGCCGGCGCCCTTCCGATGTTGTGTTCCCCAGTCATCAGCAATGTGCAGGTTACCAAGACCCTCATCGACGGCGGCGCGGGGCTCAACGTCCTGTCCGTCGACACGTTCGACAACCTCCAAGTGTCGTATGAGCAGCTCTAGCCTACCAAGCCCTTCTCATGAGTGACCGACGGTTCCACCACACTGATAGGGCAGGTCCGCCCGCCAGTCACCTTCGGAGAGCGCAAGAACTACCGCACCGAGCTCATCGACTTCGACGTCGCGCACATCCACCTACCGTACAACGCCATCCTCGGGTATCCGGCCTTGGCCAAGTTCATGGCAGTCACCCATCACGGCTACAACGTCCTCAAGATGCCAGGAAACGGAGGAATTATCACGGTCCCGTGTGAAGAGAGAGATGCGGTGTGCTCCCTTGAGCGCGCCTTCCAAGCGGCAGCAATCGACGACCCCGACAGCAGAAGTGAGGGCCCTCCGGAGGCCATCCCCAAGAAGAAGCAGGTGCGCCGCGCAGGACCTCAGGAGGATGGCATCGCGGCAGGAGCCTCATCAGGATCAGCGTCCGTCCCAGGGGCGTCTCCCTGCATCGCATAGGAAGGCGCGCCCGGCGCCCTCCTCGGGACAGGGCTCGGGGGCTCTCTTCTAGAGGGCCTCAGAGCTTGCCAACCTCACGAGGGAGGCCCTTGGGCACCACTTTGAGACGTGCTTCGCAGCACGTGTTCCTCAGGAGAGCACAGGGCAAGGAGTGCCTACCACTAAGGAGTTCATCACCAAGACCACTCAGGAACTGCAAGACGCAAGACCCATGCGCGGCGACAGCCGCTCACGAGGCGCAGCTCCCCATCCAGACGAGGATGCGGGGCTGTGTGTTTGCATCGACGTCCCCGGGCTCAACAGGGCCGCATCTCAGGAGCGCTTCTGGCCATCGCGTGTGGGCCGCTGCGAGGGCCCGCCACACAGCTACGTTCGCATGCCTTTCGGCTTGCCGAGTGTGGCGTCAGCCTATCACCGCAACATGCGGCGTGTCCTGGCAACTCAGGAGGCCAGGTACCACGCCGTCCTGGAGGAGATGGAGACGGTCTTAAGGGAACCTCCCGAACCCCCAGAGCCTCCCGAGGCTCAGGGCTCCGGTGGCTCGTGAGGAGTCATTCTTCAACGCACACCTTCAGCTGCACCAACTCTACTTCGTCTACAGAACCAGGTGACATCTTCCAAGCTCATTTAGTTGGGAGCGCCCCTCGGGCTGCATTATTCCCAGACCGCGTGGGTCCGTCCCTGCGGCATGTATCCCTTTTGCTTATGTCTTTAGCTTACCTTGCTGGGGGCGCCCCTCGGGCTGCATCATCCCCAAGCCGCTCTGGCCGGAACCGGTGGCGTGTATCTTCCTGCATTTATCCAAGTTGATATGCCTTCCATGCTTAACCTGCCTATGGCTATCGCCTGCTCAATCGCCACCCGTCGCGGGTCCATTCACCCAGTGCAATCCGCTTGCGCGTTAAAGGGGGGCTCCTGAGCATCGCGACTCAGGAGCTCTTACTGGCTCTCCAGCTCTCACCCCTTGCCTTGACCACGGCATCGCGACCGGGCATACCAGCGGCGGCTGAGCTCGCTCGAGGGCCGGGACCTGAGGACGTAGAGTGCTTGCACCTAACCACCTTGCAGGAACATACAGTCACCAAGACTCAAGCCCAGGCGCAACCCGCCTTGAGGTAGGGCCTCGTGAGTCCCGCACTGGCTCACGAGTGCCCAGATACACCTCGCAGCCCTGCCGTGCAAGCCACGTGTCAGGGCGGGGCTGTACACGCCCCGGGGCTCCTCCCGGAGGGGGCTCCCATCCCACGCACAAGTGGAAGCACCATGCTCCGCGCTGGCTGTCGACACTGCCGAGGAGCGGCTATGCCCGTGCACAAGCGGAAGCACTATGCTCCGCGCTGGTGATAAACAACTAAGGGCGGCACCACGGTCGTACCAACCTCAGGGAGCCCAAAGCTCAGCGTCCGGCCTCACCACAACGCCTCCCCTCGGGAGAGCCATGCGAGGGTTCTGGGCACGGGGGCTGCGCTCGGGTCGCGCCCCAGCGCACGCCACCCAACTAGGTCTCCCGGACCTGGGCGTCGCGTACCCCTCCCTAGGCCTCGGCGAGGGCAAGTATGGAAATTGTTCACGCGTCAAGGGGGACTCCTGAGCATCGCGACTCAGGAGCCTAACTGGTCACGTGGCCCCTCACTCCTTGGTCCATCCTGGTCTCCGGTCGGCCCAATGGCGGTTGAGGTATGCGCGGGGCCGGGCTCTGCCGACGTAGAACATTAATCTATCCTCGCGAACTCTTCCTATAAGTTGTTTGCGCGTCAAGGGGGTCTCCTGAGCATCGCGACTCGAGAGCCTAACTGGTCACGTAGCCCCTCACTCCTTGGTCCGTCCTGGTCTCCGGTCGGCCCAATGGCGGTTGAGGTATGCGCGGGGCCGGGCTCTGCCGACGCAGAACGCAAAGCAAATAGGAAGGAAATCACAAAATCTCAAAGCAAATATTACAAGCACATTGTCCTCACAATACCAAATGAAAAGTCTAAACGCCTCCACGAGGCCTGATACATGTTGCAGGAACGAAACGGGAGGAATAGCCGCAGGTCACCCCTGGACGTCGCCATCGCCTGCGGAAGGTGCTCCCCCGTGGACAACGATGTTCTCACCTTCACCACTAGCTGCAGGATCGGCAGCGTCGCCGGACAGAGGAGCGGAGACAAAGCCGCGGAACTTCTTCAGCAAGGCCTCCACTTGACCTTGTACAGCTGCGGCGGCAGCTTTGGAGCCACAGGCTCCAGCAGCTCGTCAAGACGAGCGTTGGGGTCGCGGAGGTGCAGATGGCTAAAAACGCGAGTCAGTGCAGCTGAAGACAGGACGCGAGCTTCCGCCTCCGCCATGGGACCAAGGCCGTCAACGACTTCCTCCAGCGCCTCCACCAAGAGAGGAAGCAGCTGGGTGGGGCCGTCCTCATCAGTGGCCAGCGACTTCTCCAGGCCGTGCTCGTACAACGTCTTCAGTGCCTTGCGAGATCTCTTCTCGAGATCGGCGAAGGCCACGCGGTCTTCGGCGAGGACTCGCACCTTGGCATCAAGACGGCCTCCCTTGCCTTCATCTTCCGCTCTAGCTCCTCCAACCAGTTGTGTTCGGTAGCCTGCGTCTTCCCCATCTCTGCCAGCTGAGCATCAGGGTTCTTGACGGCGTCCTCCTGGGCCTTCATCTCCTCCTCCTTCGCTTGGCAGCAGCGTGCTTCTTCGGCATGCTTGTCGCGCAGGCTCTGCAACTCGTCCTCCAGCACCTGGCAGCGATCACGGGCGGCCTTGGCGTCTTTCAGCGTCGCCTCGCGATCGGCTGCGGCGTTGGCGGCACTCTGCTTCTCATTCTCAGAAGCTGCAGTGGCCTGGCCCAGCGTCGTGCGAACAACCAAGTCGGAGTGGAGCCAGCCTGAGGCCAGCTCCAGGCGCCCGGCCACAAGGCGTGGGTCGGTGCTCAGGAGATCCGCCTGCAGCTGGGTCATCTCCGAAAGAGCACGTTCCAGAGCAACAACAGCAGAAGAACCTGGGAGTGAAGGTGCAGCAGTGGGAGGAGCCGACATCATCACCAGGGCCTGGGAGATCGCGGATTCCGGAGCAGCTGGGACCTCGTCAGCTGCACCAGGCGCGGGCACCTCCGGAGCCAGCGGGGCCATGGGGGCTGATTCCACGTGGCGATGCTCCTCTTTGCGTCGCGAGGACGACCGGGCTGGGGAGATGCGGGCGCTGCTGCCTCCCCGCGGAGGGAGGCACAGCCGCCGTATCCTCTTTCCTCTTCTTCGCAAAAGACGCTGGCCTGATCGACCAAGAGCTAGCATCAGGAAATGACAAGAACAAGCGGGGACAAGACGAAGCTCAAGGCACTTACCGATCCATCATGACGTATTCCACCTTCCGCTTGGGGAGGTTGAAGCCCGAAATTTGCGAAGCCCGGAAAATAGGCGCACGGATCCCGGGGGTAGAAGACGGCGCATCAGGAGGGCTGGAGGTAGCTTCAGGTGGCGTCGAGACGGGGGCAGCATCCCGAGGGACAAGCGACGACCTACCCCTCGTCGGGATGAGGGGCTGGTCTCTCTCCCCTTGGCGGGCGTCGGCCTCGGCATCGTCAGGAAGGGCGCGGAGGATCTCGGCCTTTTTCAGAGGAGAAGTCTCCCCCACCTCTTCCAGAGCCTTCTCCGAGTCCACCTCCTCTTCCCCTTCCCCGCGGGACTCGTCGGAAGACACCTCCACCGGTTTTGGTGCCGCAGGGGCTCCTAGGAGCGCCGACGGCACCAGCCCACGCGCGTCAAAGGTCGGCCTGGAGGCGACGAATTCCTCCCGATCCCTACGCTGGAACAGGGGAACGAAGGCGCTTGGTGGGTACTCCTAGTTGTCCCCAACTATGAGGCGCAGAACAGCGGCCAGTTCATCCTCAGGCAGGGCCCCCGGCCTCAGGTGGGCCTTGTTTCCCTCTTCTTCAAGCTCCCACAGGGGCGTGCGTGCGCCTGGAGCGGGGCGACTCGCAGCGCCAAGAACTCCCTCAAGAGCATGACCCCCCGTCACCTTGGCCGCCCTCGCATTGCCCGGCTTCAGGTCGGTCACCATCTGCCCCAACACTAACGACGCCCGCTCATCGGCAAGCTCCGCCTTGGGCCACTCCCCGTTGGAAGAGGGCGCCACCGTCGGCAACACCAGACGCGGATCGGCGCGCTTGGCGTCCATCATGACCCATTTAGATCGAATGTTGTCGGCCTTCTTCCCGGTCCTCGAGATCGAGTTGGCCTTGCCGGCTGCGACGAAGTTAGCGCATCCGGAGATGTGACCCTCGCTGATACGAAGGAAGAAGAAATGGCGTAGGAGCGCCACAGATGGCATCACGCGCAGGTACGCCTCAGAGTGGTAGGCGAAGATGGGTAGGAGGAGGACAAAGTTGGGATGGAGATGCAACGCCTGCAGACCGTAGTGGTCGAAGACTTCATAAAAGAAATCGGAGAAAGGAGGGACCAACCCAACGGCGACACTACTCGAGAAGAAGGGGAAGAAGGTGCTTTCCTCGGGCTCCGGCACGTCGGAGGCAAGCCGGAGCTCGGTCTCCCCCCACTCATTGCTCTCGCCCGGCGTCAGCAGGCGCACGGAGGCGAGGCTCTTCTCCGAGATGGTGGGCGACTCAAGGGCCGGCTCATACCAAGCCGGTCCTGAGGAAGTCTTGACCTTGTGCGGTGCCATGGATTGCAGATGCAGAGCAAGGTTGGAGCAGATCTGGAAGTAGCGGTGGCGAGGAGCGAGAAAGGGGATCTGGAGCGAGGCGAGGAAGAAGCAATGAAGGCAAGAACTGCCTGCGCCAGCCTTTTGTCGGGTCAGGCAGTTGCCGAGGCAGCGTGGGGAAGTGGAGATGCCCACGTCCAATCAACCGCCACACATCAACCGAGGCCACAGGCTTTTGGGGCCTGCGGTGCTTCGAACATGACCCTTGGCTTCGCCGCAAAGCCAAGCCCGAGCGCGCCTTGGGCCCGGGGGCTACTGTCGGCGTTCTGGGAACGGGGGTCCCCAGACTTGCCTACCTGCGGCCCATGGCGTGGCTAAGCCAGCAGGCCGTACGACCCATCTTCATCAACAAAGCATCCAAGACCCTCGCTAGGGGCCAAGCCTCATGAGACAGACGACACAAGACCTCCTCTGGAGTGGCCTAGCCAGGCAGGCTCACGAGGAGCGGAGATATCAAGGCAGGGCAAAACCTCACGAGGCTCTCGTGACGTGAGCCATGACGATCGACACCAGGCGGGCGCCAGCGCGCGCAGCGTCCTTGTTTCCTCTTTGGTGCTAAGGAGGCCAGCGCAGGCGAGGAGTACCGAGGCATCAGGCAAAGGTTGCTATATTGGTGCAACGAGACCAAGACCAGGAGGACGGCAAGGCGAAGGTCATCGTGGAGCCCAAGACGGCGTCACCACCAGAGCATTTCGCAGATGAAGACCGCTTTTGTCAGGATAGCTTGTACTAGCTGTCCCCCTTCAAATTTGCCCGCCGTTGTTGGCTCCCTTGCCGCTAAATATTTGGGAAGAGGACCAGGGCCTATATAAGTAGAACTAGCCACCATAGTAGGGGCAGCTCATCTTAGCTTGATCCAATCTGATCGAGAGCCTACCCTAGCCGCAAGAACACCTCAACCTCAGGAGGCTGTTCTTCCCTTGTACTGTTCATCATCAGCCCTAGAGGCAATCCACCACCACCACACTGGAGTAGGGTATTACACCACAATGATGGCCCGAACCAGTATAAATCTCGTGTCTCTCTGTGTTGCGAGTTCGTCGATTTCGTCCGCGAGATCTTAGCGAGCTAGGGCGTAGATCGGTAGGAGCGAAAGACTTCGCGCGCACCCTAGTGGTCGAACCTTAAGGGTTTGCCGGAACCCCACATCCGACAACGTCACTCAAGAGAAAACAATACTAGCATCGGAGGTGATAATACTCCGGACAACGAAGACCCTGTTGAGACAGGATCCGAGCAGGAGGACCAGGAAAGCGGGCAGGATAGCCCTAATGGACATACCACATATGGAGACTCGGAGGATAGTAATTATCTTCCACTCTCCGAGGAAGAAGAGAGCCTCGGCAACGAGGAATTCATCGTGCCTGAGGAACCTCTAGAACAGGAGCGCTTTAAACACCGGCTCATTGCCACTGCAAGAAGCCTAAGGAGGAACCAGCTGCAGCTTCAGGTAAGCCAAGATTTGCTCAACGATAGATGGACCGAGGTCCTGGCCGCCAAAGAATACAGCCTTAGCGTCCCAAACAAAAGCCACCGCAACAGTAGGTGGCTCCCTCAACACGATGGCAAAGCTTTGGAGCCCACACCACCATCGAATAAGCCGGTAGGCCAACCACAGTTTGGTCCGGGCTAAGCAGCAGCCCCAGCAGAGCACCATACCAACCCATCCGGTCGTCCAAGCAAGAATAAAGAAGCTCGGGGGAACACTCGCGACATCCAACAAGACCCGGAGGGTAGAACATGACACACAAAATCGACACACATATCGCGGAGACATACCCCGGCCACTAATAACAGTTATTTATTCGGACACAACAGACCCGAGCACGCTCAGTCCGAAAACCGCAAGCGGAGTCCGCCGGAGGTGCTTCACAGTGTGGCCCAATAGAGAGGAGCCGCACACCCTCTTTGCTTCACCAACGAGGTAATGGAGCATGAATTTCCAGACGGGTTTAAACCCATCAACATCGAATCATACGAGGGAACAACAGATCCCGCAATATGGATTGAGGATTACCTCCTCCGTATCCACCTGGCTCGTCGAGACGACCTTCATGCCATTAAATACCTGCCTCTCAAGCTTAAGGGTCTAGCACGGTACTGGCTAAACAGTCTGCCAGAAAATTCTATTGGGAGCTGGGAAGACATGGAAGATGCCTTTCGTGACAACTTCCAAGGAACATATGTCCGGCCACCAGATGCCGATGACTTAAGTCATATTGTCCAACAACCCGGCGAGTCAGCCAGGGAACTCTGGACTAGGTTCCTAGTCAAAAAGAACCAAATCGTCGACTGTCCGGACGCGGAAGCCCTCGCGGCCTTCAAACATAGCGTCCGAGATGAATGGCTAGCACGTCACCTCGGCCAGAAAGGACCTAAATCCATGACAGCCCTTACCGCTCTAATGACTCGCTTTTGTGCGGGAGAAGACAACTGGCTCGCTCGCAAAAGCAACACCGCCAGCGACCCGGGCACTTCCAAAATCCGAGACGGCAATGGCAAGCCACGACTAAACGAGCATAACAGTCGCAGCAACAACGAAAGATTGCATGATACAGCGGTCAACGCCGGATTTCACAATCTGAAACCCGGCCAATGGAAGAAGCCATTTAAGGCCGAACAGGACAGACCATCCGCCCTTGATAGGATATTGGACCGACCTTGTCAGATTCACGGCCACCCTGATAAGCCAGCTAATCATACCAACAGAAACTGTTGGGTCTTCAAGCAGGCAGGCAAGCTTAATGCCGAATACAAGGGGAGAAGGCCACCAAGCGATAAAGACGACGGCAAGGCTCGCCAGCCGAACACCGGGGGCCAGAAGCAGTTTCGCTCCGATGTTCGACCACTACCGGAGCGGAAATAGCAGTTCGGCTTCCGCCACCCACCCAGTATGATGGCAGGTTTTACACCACGCGTACATCACTACGCGCTCAAGATACCATGGGCATCGGCGGAAGCACAATACGGACAACCCTGCAAGCAATCCCGTAACGCTTTTTTTATCCATTTTCTTTATTTTCCTTTATTATAAACAGGTGACCGACAGGACTGCATATACAACAGACTCTGTCGGAGTTCGGATCCGCACACTCACCTAAGGGGTTACTTCAGTTAAGGACTCCCCACCCAGAGGACGGGCGGCGCAGACATGCGACAGGAGGTCCAAAACATCTTTTTGTAGACCGCACTCTTTATTTTGAGCCTGTACTATGCCTTTTTCCTCCGTTCCTGACCCCGAGCATGTCAAATAGCCGGGTTGCGGTTTTTTCTCTTCTTTTTATATATATGAATTTATCATTGGCTTATTGCTCCACTCCCAGTAAACTTCATCCGAACTAATATTCTATACTCTTTTGGCAATGAGTACGGCCGTAATGGCGGTGTTACAAGACGCACCTCGGCATAACCTGCCAGGGGCTCGGTATGGAAACAAATGAGTCGCCAATAAAAGCCCGAACAGCTCTATAGCGTACTTCGACGTCACAAGTTTGGCCTTATATGCATCAGCTTCGAATCATTGTCTTTGGTCAATAGTTGGGTTGCCCGGCTCCTGTGCTTGCTACCCTACGTTCCACTCTATCGGCTAGGGTAGTAAAGGGAGAACTACTACGATTGTGCCCTGGCTTTGACCGGAGGAGCACCTCAGTAGAGAAAGCCGAAAACTGACTGTCATGATGCGGCGAGAGCTGGTCAACCACTTGATGACTTATTCGAATCTTTAGCGATTCTCCGTGTCACACAAAGGATCTTTTTCAGATCAAAACATGGAAGGCACAATATTACGATACGCCGCATACATACCAGGGGCTATGTCGTAGCCCCACCATAAAACTCCTATGGCTAAGTGAAAGTGTTAACGCCCTATAGTCCGATTGCCTGGTTCGCCGCATTATCACCTCCTTTATGCACCAAGACGTTGGATAAAGAGTGATTCAATGCTTTTTCGAACACCCCCGTATTTCCTACGAGGGGGCTGAAGCCAACGACTGGAAAACTTTCAAATTACATTAAAACGGCCGCATAAGAGGAATACAAGCTTTCGAGCAAAAAATAGATTAACTATAAAGTTGTCTGTTACAACCCTTGTACACATCACTCGAATATTATGTCTTTTGAGCACTGACCCTCTATCAAGCGGGCGGCCTCTAGGACGTCTCCAAATAATTCTCCAGTTCCGGACCGTCCTTGCCTTCGGGTGGACTCTTCGTCGCAATATCGATGGCCTTCATCTTCCCCCAGAATGTCTTGACTTGGGCGAAGGCCATCCGTGCACCTTCAATGCACGCCGACCGCTTCACAGCGCTGATACACGGCACAGCGTCAGAAGGCCGCTGCACCAGGCCGAAGTAACTACTCGGAATAGGTTCAGTCGGCCACAAATGGACTACAACGTTCTTCATGGCAGCGCCGGATATCCTATGCAGCTCGGCCCACTGGGACATCTGTTCATTCAGCAACAGAGGGCACTTCGACGCGCCGAATTGCGACCAGAAAAGCTTCTCCGTTGCATACCCCTCTTGCACCTGATAAAACTGCGCCGCATCGGAAGAACTCTTCAGCAAGTCTAAAAATTTGTCCGGAGAACTCCATACTTGGTTAAGCTGAGCATAGTTCGGATCGCCGAACATAGCCTGTAGAAAAAAGGGCTTGCCAGCCACAATCTCCCCAGCTTGCCGGGTCTCCTCATGGGCTGCTCTGGATTCAGACCACGCCTCTCTCGCCTCTCGTAAGGCCTTGTCAAGTTCAGCCGTTTTGTCTTCATTTTCCTTCTCCAGAAGTTTACAGCGGCCAGCCGCATTCTCTAACTCGCGCGCCATGGTGGACATAGCCTCCTTGTCCTGGCGCCGTGCGGCTTGTTCAGCCTTCAATTCAGCAAATGCTTTTTTGGTAGCCGCATTAATAAACTGGGCCTGCTCCTTGGCCTGGGCTAGCTCCGCCCGAAGGGCTTCCACGGCGGCAGCACCATCTGCATTGATCCACATTTTATGTCAAACTCTCTTCAGAGTCATGCTTACATTATAAGCACATTGGTGTAAGGAATGCTCGAAATATATACCTTGCGGGTCGTCAAGACGCCTGTTGATCAAGGCAATGTCATCCTCTGCAATATCCAGCTTTCCCTGCAGTTCGGTTACCTCCGAATTTCGGGCAGCGGTAGGAGGGGAGACATCCTGCATTCCAAATTAAACCAAGGTTAGTACCTGAAAATATCTTTTCGATCCTCCAATCACTTCCTTTGGAAGGTGATCCGAGTCTCAGGGGCTACTGCATACACAACGGGTGCATTCTGTCAATATTGTTCAATTGGCAACATTACATCACAAACCTCAAAACCTCTCAGAAGGCTCGTAAAGGCCTCGTTCAACCCGCTCCTTGCGGATACAACTTTTTCGACCACCGTAACCATTAAGGCACGGTGCTTCTCTGAAACGGACGCTCATCGCAGCATGTCCGTCAGCGTCTCCAGCACTCCTGGGTCTTCGGACACCGCTGCCTGAGCACGACATTCCTTTGAAGGAATCCGCTTACCTGCCTCCAGCATTATCTCCGGCTATAAAACATACAGTTCGGGGCCGTCATTCTTGATCCCCGAACCTTGAGTGACAGAGGCACCACCTTCGGGTAGCTCCTTCCTCGTTTCCTGCGCTACTTGTCGGTTGGGAGGAGCCCTCCGGGACGACACCTCTAGATCATATGCCCTGTTAGGCGATGAAGCTGGAGAAGGCGTGTCACTCTCCATCATCTCCGGAAGAAGGTCTCCCGAGGAGGAGGACGATTGAGAAACACCAGGCGTTAACCTACGAGGATGCACATATATCGGAGGGTTATTTCGGTAATAAGAATGAGGTATGGTTAAAGTGCCCTGCCTCACTTACGGTCTGGCCGAAGGTTCGTCTTCATCATCAAGCTCAACGACGACATCACTTTCCCGGCCCAAGCCGCCCGACGATGGAATTTTTTCCTTTTTTGGAAGGCTTCCCCTCCTGACCTCCAAAGGCGACCCTCTTCTTGCCATAAGGTGCCCCCTCCACTCCTTTGCCCCTGGGCAAAAGGGTTTTGGTTTCCCCGAACACAGCGCTTAAATCACCCATATGATGGGCATCTCCTCTGGTCTCCCTGCTCTCGCCCCCCTCTCTAGACACCAGGTATGGTGTCGGGACCAACATCCGCGTCAGTAGGGCGGACGCAGGGTCTTCGGGAAGGGGCGCCAGACACCAGATTAACACCGCTTTCTTTATCCAGTCCTGTATAAAGGCATGTTGTTTAGTGTCTTCTCAAAAGATGCTTGGATGAAAGGTGTGCGGGGATTAAATACTTACCGGGGTGTCCGGATGATTGCAGTCGAGGCCGACGTCTTCGGTGGTGTCCGGCCATTACTCCCGCTCCCCGAAATATAACTTCCACATTCCTTCGTGTGTAATGCCGAAGAAGTGCAGAAGAGTGCGCCGCCCTTCTGGATTGAACTCCCACATACGGAGAGGTCACCATTAACACGGCAGGATCCGGCGGACCAGCATTACCTGAACGACGTTCACAAGATCGATGCCCCTCTTGGTAAGGCTTTGGATGCGACCGTGCAAAGTCTGCACCTCACTAGCGGATCCCCAGTCCAACCCCTTGTTGATCCATGAAGCAAGCTGAGTCGGAGGGCCGGGTCGGAACGCGGGCGTAGCCGCCCACTTGGAGCCCTGCGGCTCGTTGACATAAAACCATCCCTACTGCCATAGTTCGGAAGACTCGGCGAAGGATCCTTCAAACCAAACCGCGCTGGCAAGATTGTTTATTACAGCGCTGCCGCACTCTGCCTGCTCCCCCTCTATCACCCGCGGCCTCACATCAAAAGTCTTGATCCACAAAGCAAAGTGCGGAGGGGTCCGGAGGAAGGCTTCACACGTGACGATGAATGCCGAGATGAGAAGAATAGAGTCCAGGGCCAGATCGTGAAAATCTAGCCCATAGTAGAACATAAGCCCCCGGACGAAGGGGTTAAGCGCAAACCCTAAACCATGGAGGAAGTGGGACACAAATACTACCCTCTCGCCGGATTTGGGGGTGGGGATAATCTGCCCCTCGGCAGGAAGCCGATGAAGGATTTATGGGGTCAGGTACCTCGCTACGCGGAGCTTTGCAATATCCTCCTCCGTGACGGAAGAAGCCACCCACCGGCCTGAACGGCTGGACCCGGACATGATTGGGGCTGGTGGTGATTAAGACTCGAGGGCTAGAACTCGAGGTGGCTGGGTTGAGGAAGAAGCAAGCACGGAAGAAAAAGACAATTCTGGGTCCCTATATAAAGGCCCAGAATATCGAGCGTCCCCTCCTGGGTCTCGAAACATACCTATCCTCAAAGAGTTGTACCCAGGGGACGATTGGGTTACCCATACCAACATTATTGAAAATCCCATGAATAAGGGGACACAATCTCTGCTTTGACAAGACGTGCCAATAAAACCGCTTCCCGAGACGTGGGGCGACAGGCTTGCCAACGGTTGAAAATGATAACCGGGCAGGTGTGATGCAATGTCATAAATAGTTGTCGACAGATTGGACTCGTGAAGTATTGTATTTTCTGCAATTATATACACAGGTCCGGATACAATCTTCACATCCGAAGACTATATTGGAGTTCGGGAGAAGGGGAACCCGCCTTGCAATGCCGAAGACGAACTGCGCGCCGGACTCCTCGTCATTGAAGCCAGGTTCAGGGGCTACTGAGGGTCCTGGACTAAGGGGTCCTCGGGCGTCCGGCCTGTTACTCATTGGGCCGGACTGATGGCTGTGAAGACACGAAGACCGAAGACTATACCCGTGTCCGGATTGGACTCTCCATGGCGTGGAAGGCAAGCTTGGCGACCAATTATGAAGATTCCTTCTTATGTAACCGACTCCGTGTAACCCTAGATCTCTCCGGTGTCTATATAAAACAGAGAGCATAGTCCGGATAAGACAGATTCATTACCATATACTCATAGATAAGACTTCTAGGGTTTAGCCATTACGATCTCGTCGTAGATCCACTCTTGTAACACTCATATTCATCAAGATCAGTCAAGCAGGAGGTAGGGTATTACCTCCATAGAGAGGGCCCGAACCTGGGTAAACATCGTGTCCCCCGTCTCCTGTTACCATCGATCCTAGACGCACAGTTTAGGACCCCTACCCAAGATCCGTCGGTTTTGACACCGACACCCACCGGAGTAGCTGCAGGGGAGGCATGGCGGCGCTCGGTGGCCAGCAGGAGGAAGAGCAGAGGAGGTCGACGCTGGTCGTGGTCACCGGCGGCGACCGGACACGGGGAGGCACTGTCTCGGGCGACGAGGTAGCTCGAGGAGGACCTCGGGAAAGGAGGTACACGACCGGAGGGAGGCGGAGCAGGGGATGGCAAGAGGAGCCGAGTGCACGGGAGGTTCCCTGAATGCGTGCTCGAGCGTGGGATCGAGCAAAGGGAGGGGATCTGGCGCGCCGCTATTGATGGAAGGGGCGCGACAACGGCGAGGAGGCCGACGGGGCTCCGGCCTGGTCCACTTCTCCAGTGAGGGCAGAGTGCGTGGTCTGGTGCTGGAGGCACGCGGAAGCGAGAACGAGGGCATCAGGCGCGATGCGTGGTGTTTGGGGGTGGCGGCGCGAGGGAGAAGGTGAGGGAGAGAGACAAGGGGATCGAACGATGGGATCGGTCGGGCTAGCGTTAGAGCTGGTCGGGGCGCCGGCTGGGCTTAGGGGAGGTTGGGCCGGCCCTCATCTCTCTCTCTCTAAAACTTATTTTCTTTAACAGAAAAGAATTAGAGAGAATAAAAGAAATAGAGGGTTAGGGAAAGGATCTGCGCAGCGGATAATTTGCCCGGACTCATAAAAATGAGCTTAACCCTAGAAAAATTAGAAGTGGCATGAACGAAAGATATAAATTCAAACTCATTTGAATTTAATTCAAATGGGTTTGAACTAGGACTTGGTAGGAAGGTCCAAAAATGTTTGGATTTTTGGAGGAACCTCGGTAAATGGGAAGAGAATTTTGGGTAAGGTTTTGAAGTCAAACTTGAAGTAGCAAAGACATGGGGAATATTTGCAAGTGTGTTTATGGGTGATTCCGAAAAATGGAATATTTGATAATAGCTCCCTAATATTGGGAGGATAAGTTATAAACAGAAATCACCATGTGAATTCCCTAGATTTAAATGGATCGAAGATCCATACAATTTATTATGTGAGTTTTAGAACGGGTTGCAAGATGACATGATGCAATGATGAATGCAACAAACCAACAACTCACACGGCGAATCTTGGAATCCATGGAAAGGCATCTGGAGCGCCGGTCTTGGGGCGTCACAACTCTCCTCCACTTACAAGAGATCTCGCCCCGAGATCTAGGGATGGCGCCAGAGGAAAAGGAAGAAGGAAGAGGTAAAACTAAGTTGCTTCTTGGACAAACGAGTGAAACCAATGAACCTTGAGAGGTTCAACAACTTGAAAGAAAGAATACAACGGAGACAAACAAGATTGCAAACACTCCGTTAGAAAAGGGGAACAAGGAACATTGCGAAAACCTTGTAGGTTGAAAGACATGAAACAAGAGCTTAGGGGAGAAGATAGATTTTAAAGCCACTCCGGTTACATGGTTAAGCAAGGAAAAAAAACATGATCTTGACAAAATGAGACGATGGGTCGAAGATAGCAATATCACAATGCCTCCGGTAGAAATGAAAGAATGCAATGAAAAGAACGGAGAAGAAAACAACATGTTCTACCTCAAATGAATTTGAGAGAGCATCCTTAAAAAGAAGGATAGAACGGAGTTCTTGAAAAATCAACAATGAAATGATATACTCCTCGTGGACTTATGAAAACATCTCAAAACTAGAGGTGAAATTCAACCACTAACAAAAACAATTGATTGATTGAGATCAACAAAGAGAAGCAAAACTTCTTTCGCCGAGAGGATATGAGAAAACTTGGATCATTGATAAGCACCACAATAGCAGCATTCCTAATGGAAGGCTTTAGGTGAAACCAATACCAAGATAAATCCAAGGAAGAAAATGATGGGTTTAAATATTTCATTCCTGACGACTTGTCAATCATGAAACATGAAGGAAACTGTCAAAATGACATAACACCACCTCAAAAGATACGATAGAAACAATTGCACTTCGGAATGCAAGATGAAGAATGCTTGAACTCCTCAAAACAAGACATGTGTTGAACACCATGTTTATTTTTGAGTATGGCTTGGCGGATCATAACTTCGAGAGAAATCTTGAAGAACAATTGAAGAATGCAAAGAACCCTTGACGAACCACCATGTAGAGCCTCCATGAAGAACTCATCTAATAAAAGGATGATAAAAAGAAAGAGAAGTTGAAAACACAAGGTGAAGCCTTGCGATGATTTAGATGGAGCTTCGCGACGAGATAATGCGGAAAACTTGGAACTCCGAAATAGAAAAGATGAAGCATCTCGAACCGAGAAATGTGACATGATGAACAAACTCTGGAAAGAGAACATGAACAACTTAGAACTGACAAATTGATACCATTACGAACTCTAGAAGAAGGAATTAATCACTTGGATGAAACAAGAACAAGAATTATGTTATGCGTATCCTTCACCAATATAAATTGGCAACGGATTTGGCATACTACTTATTCTCGTATAAAGGATTAAGAGAGATATGGCGTAAACTTGAGAAAGGTCTTCAACGACCCACCTGTAGGATTGAAACAACGAATAAATTAATATGAGAACATAGACAGAGGAATCTTGAACAAACCGCCGTAAGAATTGAAAATGAAAGTAGCAAAGGCACAATTCACCGGGAAGAATTGGAAAACGAATGAAGATACTTGAGGGGACTTAGATACATGAGAAAAAAGAGATCAAGAGCTGTCTAGAGGATACTTGAATGCTGCACCGGTAAGATTTGGAGAACGATAGTTACACGCTGAGAATGAAGAATGATGACATGATGACCTTCGGAGGAAAGAAATGGAAACAACTCATGAAATGCTCCGGATGGTAAGAAAAGAATTGTCACAATCAAAAACAATTATGATAGGATGGTATAAAGCTAGAACCATGCATCTTCGTAAGAACGGGTAAGGATTTAAGAGGAACTCCTCTTCAGTCTTCAAAATCCGAGAATGACGACGAGAAACACCACCATGAATTGTTGAGGCACTCCGGAATGGAGAATAGAAAGGTTGAACCAACGATGAAAAGAATTTGAAAGTGATCTCAGAGAAGGCAATTGAATGATGAAAATTCATTGTTACGTCAAACTTCGAAAAGAATTTGGGAATAGCTCCGGGAAAATTAGAAGAGTCGGATAAGATCCTGGAAAAAAATTGTGTGTTAGGGCCCACTCGAAGATACACCGTTGAACGATTTAAAAGAGAGATTGCGCCGGTTGAGTTAAATGGCTCAAAAGAGATAACAACCTCGAGATATCTTGAATGGATTAGGAATGAAAACGTGAATCCCCTGAGATATCTTCAACACTCCAGAACAAATGAATAGCGAGAGGTGAATGATTAATTGGTGCACCAGAAGGAGAAACCATTTGAAACGAGGAAAGAATATGGTTGACAAAGCTTGAATTGAATCCACCGGAGAAGAAAAAGAACGAAGAAACTTGAAGCTCCGTTAGTATCTTCCTGAGAATCACCGGATAAGAACATTGACGAAAAAGAATGGAGAGACTTCTCATCGATAAAACGATACTTGATTAAGAAATCTGAGTCCTTGAAGGAAAAGGGTGGGAGGGTGGGAAAACAAAGGCACCTTGCGACAGATGGAATGGATACCGTTGAGAAAAAACTTAGAATTGATCTTGCGAATGTCGGAATGATCGGATGCACTTGAAGAGAAACACGCCGGTTGGAAAAGAATTGACATGACAATCTCTATGATCAAAAGGATTAGCACTCCCATAGAAATATGAGAACACCGTTTAGAAAAGTTATGGGATCCACATTTGACATTGAAGCAACTCGACTACCACAACTCAAAACAAAACAAAGATTTGACTCGCGGAATAAGCCAGAAACAAACATATGATAGAGATTTACCCAATCCCATATCATGCATATGTCGGAAAGATATTCTAGGAGCTACTTGAATTCCCACTTATAAACTCTCGAAACTTTCTGGTTATGCAATCTGGTGTTGGGGATACAGGGGAAGCATAATATCTCACCCAAACTAACAATCCCTACATCCAGCTTTATCCATCCGTCAACACATAACCAAGAAAACTCCGGAAATCGTGTACCTCAACCTTCGAAAAGCATCCGTTATACGAGCTATGGAAATACTCCCAAACTCCCGCCCCAGTACTAGGTGGCGTCGAGGTATCTCACCAACAACTGCATAAAAGAGATTTTCGATGTCGGCGAAACTCAGGTATTCCAGAACTGAAACGATAAGATTGTGACGACAACACCTCGGAGCTCAACTCCCCGGGGCACTGCCACAACCCCTAAATGTCAGGAGGCACCAAGAACAATGTTCTCGTCACAAGAATATCGGAACGATCCCAAGATACCCACGTGATCCTAATTTTTTTAGTGAAATTTAAGGAGAGGAAAGACAAAACATCTACGTCAGGAGACCTCACCAGAGCGACGAAGGGGCTGAAGAGTAAAAAGAATCCTACTCTCCGATATATATAATCCTAAGACTCAAAACATTTTGTTCTAGACTCAACAACATCAGCGATTCGATCAAGCAGGGGGCACCTAAGTCGGGGATGGCTCTGATTACCAACTTTTAACACCCACGATGCGGCTATATCTCCCACGCGTTGAGGCACGACTTAGAGGCATAACCGCATTGTGGTTTTGTCGCAAGAAGGGTCATCTTCACACAATCCCATGTAATGAACAAGAAGGGGATAAAGAGAGTTTGCTTACAATCGCCACTTCACACTATGAACAAATAATTCATACATCATTCAAAGTACACACATAGTCCGACTACGGACAAAACCAAATGAAAAGAAGATAACCCCAAATGCTAGATCCCCGATCGTCCCAACTGGGCTCCACTACTGACCATCAGGAAAAGACACGTAGTAACGACCTAGGTCCTCGTTGAACTCCCACTTGAGTTCGGTAGCATCACCTGCACTGATATCATCGGCACCTGCAACTGTTGTTGTAGTAATCTGTGAGCCACGAGGACTCAGCAATCCCATTACCATGGGTATCAAGACTAGCAAAGCTTAATGGGTAAGGAAGGGGTAAAGTGGTGAGGTTGCAGCAGTGACTAAGCATGTATGGTGGCTAACTTACGAATGCAAGAGTAAGATGAGAAACTACGCAAACGGTCGCAAACTAGAAATGACCAGGAAGTGATCCTGAAACTACTTACGTTCAAACATAACCCAACCGTGTTCTCCTCTCGAACTTCCCCGGAAAGAGACAATCACGGTTACACAATGAGGTTGGTGTATTTTAATTGAGTTTACTTCAGGTCCTCTACAACTAGGTATTAACAAATTCCCATCTGCCACATAACCGCGGGCACGACTTTCGAAAGTTTAAACACTGCAGGAGTGTCCCAACTTAGCCCATGACAAGCTCATGATCCATGGAGACAATCCTCCATCGCGGGACATTCGATCAGACTTGGGGTCCCGGTGCACAAGACATTTCGACAATGGTAAAACAAAACCAGCAAGACCGCCCGAATGTGCCGACAAATCCCGATAGGAGCTGCACATATCTTGTTCTCAGGGCACAACGGATGAGTCAAGCTACGAGTAAAGCCAGCCCTCGAGTTTCCCCGAGGTGGCCCCGCAGACTGCTCGGTTCGGACCAACACTTAGAGGAGCACTGGCCCGGGGGGCGCTAAAATAAAGATGACCCTCGGGATGGCGACTCTCTAGGGCAAAGTATAGGTGGTTGTTAGGCAAATGGAAAACCAATGTTGGGCCTTGCTGGAAGAGTTTTATTAAAGGCGAACTGTCAAGAGGGTCCCATACCCCTCATCGTGTTAGGGATGCAAAATCAAGGATCATAACACCGGTATGACAGAAACTAGGGCGGCAAGAGTGGAACAAAACACCAGGCATAAGGCCGAGCCTTCCACCCTTTACCAAGTGTATAGATGCATTAATTAAATAAGAGATATTGTGATATCCCATGATATCCATGAAATCCATGTCCCAACATGGAACAACCTGCAACTGTACCTGCAACTAGCAACGCTATAAGAGGGGCTGAGCAAAGCGATAACATAGCCAAACAACGGTTTGCTAGGAAGGGTGAAAAAGGTTAGCGGCTATCATGGCAATTTGGGAGGCTTGACAACAAGTGGTAGGTAGCACGACATAGCGATAGCATCGAGACAAACTAGCATAGCAATGATAGTAGTGAGATCCAAGGTGATGGTCATCTCGCCTGAAATCCCGCTAGGAAGAAAACGATTCAATGAAGCAGACAGACGGACGTAGTTTGCGGACGTAGTTTGGGTTGATTCAGTCCTCCAAGAAATCTGTCGATCTTCCTTTCTTCCGTGGCCACATCATAGAGAGAATATCGGGCCGAATGATTGAACTTATGCAGGTACTCACTGACTGACAGGCTTCCTTGGGTGAGAGCGAGGAATTCGCGCTGCTTGACCTTCATAATACCGGCGGGAATATAGTATTTGCGGAAATGGTCCTTGAATTTAGTCCAAGTAATTTCTTCGTCCGCAGGCCACATAGCTTTAGCATTATCCCACCATATAGAGAAAGCTCCCTCAAGATAGAGTGTAGTGAATGGAACCTTGTCAGCTTCTTCAGTGCGAGCAATCTCAAGATTTTTCTCAATAGTCGTTAACCAATCATCGGCTTCCAAAGGATCGATAACTTGACTGAAACTGGGAGGCTTGGTCCTCTGAAAATCTAACAGCTTGGAGTGATGACCATTCTGATTTCCATTCTGCCCAACCATAGCTTGCACACTTTTCAGCAGCTCAATGGGATTGTTTTTTCTCCTTTCTTCAAATATACGCATGATTTGTTCAATGGATGGCAGATGTGGCGGTGGTGGTGGTGGTGGAGAATACGGCTCGGGGGAATGTCCTGCCTGTCTTGCTGAGTGACGAACAAGGACATCCTCACAAGCATGGCTGCTACTATCTCCCCGCGTCATCCTATTGTTTGTTTTTCCCAATATAAAGCAACCGAGATGAGCAACATCCAAAAATGGGAAGAAAAGCCAGCGACAAACCCAAAAGAAAGGAGCGAAAACCAAGGCGAATAATAAAAAGGTTCCAACATAATTATACATAGACTCATACATGAAAAGTAAACCTCATGACAGGTTCGACTACCGTCATACATGAAACTAAACATCATGACACGTACGACTACATCCGTACATCAACCTCATGACGACTGCAGATACTCTAATGATCTAGTGCTCGGCTGGTGCTACGGGCTCCTCTACTGAGCCGGACTCAGATCCTTGAACAGATAGTGGAAACCTCCGGGTTAAAAGTGACACGATGGCGCTGCCTCGAGGACCCTCCCTCAAGGGCAGGTGCGGGGTGAGCCTGGAGCATAGGGACTGCAGGAGTAGCGACAAGGGAAGCCCACGTAGCAGGGGTAGTGCGAGGAGTCTCGGCCAAAGGGTTCATGGTACCCTGAGTGGTTACCGGAGTAGCAGTGGAAACAGAGGCTGGAGGAACAAATGGGGTAAATCCGACTATAGGTGGAGGGTTCCTATTCCGAGCAGCAACAAGGGCTATACGGGCTCGAGTTAACTCTCGGGCCAACTCATAGATCAAGAGATAACTGGCGGTGATGTAGCGAGAAAGGTGGCTAGAAGGATGATCGCACGCCGGGTCAATAAAAGGAAAGCGGATACGCCCGTTCTCGTGCAGAGACGGGTAGAAGTAGAAACCTGGATGAGCCTGCATGCGAACCTCGTTGTAGCGCAGGTCTACAAGAGCCTCGAGTGCAGCAATCTGGATGGCCTGAGATGGCGTGGAAGTAAAACCACCCTTAGAGGAACGAGTGTAAGCGCCGGAAGAGGAACTGTGGTGTAAAGTGACCTCCGCGTAATACTCATACAGTGAGCCGGCCAGATGCTCCCGATACACCTGGTACACTGGATCAGCACCCTCTGGGTAGAGTCAACACCACACGTTCTGAAGGAGATGCGGCGAGGTGTACGGTGCTGGCTCGGACTGCTATAGGAATGGAACCAGAGCCATCTACACTCACAATCATCAGACGGTTAGCAATAACAATAATTAAAATGCATGCAATGCAGCAACACTTTTCTATTACTACCAGCACTCAAACTAGACTGGCTACCGTTCAACTAGCGGGTTGACGGTCTAACGTGTCCTACAGTCAATGCGGCTCTGATATCAAGCGTTGTGGCATCCCGGCTCAGAGCAACCGGTTTACCTTGCATTGCCAGCCCAGAGATCAAGTCTTCTGGCAATACACAACATCTTGGTACAGAAAACAACCGCTTTATTGATGGTAGCAGAAACATAGGTTCGATATTACATCAAGTAGCGAGGCCAAGCAGCACACACAGTGCGGCTAAACAATATGTGCATTATTTAATGAACATGAAGGCGCCTCGATCACGATAACTACACGGCAGCGGAACGACGACGAAGTGGAACTCCATATCACAGGGACACCGATGTGGACATGATCTAGACATGGGAAGCACTCCGATGCGATAAGACTTTCCTGAAATCCGGCATGACACGCCAGGTCAGTACATTGAATGTACTTGCAAGCTCACAACAAGCATAAGCATAATGACAAACAATATCATGACAACTAATCAGTTAAGTACAATGCAACAACATACTACTTATGCAATGAATCAAACCTGTGCACCGAGTCCCACGGACTCTCTTACCAGACGGGTTACCTCGTAACCAAAACGGTGATCATACCTGGATCACAAACGAAACCAACACTTTGGTTCCCGCAAAGATCATCTCATGATCCCACAAATCTTATCACTTAACCAGTGCCAAGCATATATATTTAGTGTGCAGGATTACTTAATCATGTTGATCCATGGTGTGACTTACTTAAAAGCTATATCTGTAACCGAGGACGTGGCTATCGATAGATTTAGTAAACACTCTGCAGAGGTTAGCACATTGTACCCACACCACGGAATGAATGGCCTTGCACTCCCATTCTGGTGGACCAACGGCATTCCAAGAGAACACTCCCATTGCCATGACACTCTCCCGGCCACTCCGACCAACTCCCCTCTAGGATAAGTCATGGGTGGCCCCATGTCTACCAAAGACATCAATGTCCATAGTCGTCGCAAAACTTAAACGGTCCCAAACGGGGATAAGGTACCATAACAACAAATGGGCACACAAGGTTATGTCTGCTTACCGTGCCAGGGTACTGCACGCCCATAACCTTCCCTCGTTGGAAGTACCGACCAGAGGCATGACAACGGGCTGAATAACGGCCTTCCCATAAAGGCAAATGTGGTTGCACTGGGAAAACTCGATTCAGTGGCCCCATGACTCGATCAACATTATGTTCAAGTTGGATTAACATCAGGTTTAACTTGAAATAAAAATAACTCGAGTCACATTATGCCATGAATATGCAACTATCCGACATGCATCACATAACACTTAAAGTAAACTGATCAACATCATCAAAAGTTTTCTACTTGCGCTAGTCATCATTAAGCTTCACTAGTTTTACTTCACTGGTTTAACACTCATCATTTTAGTTATGCCATAATATATTAAAATCAATAACTCACATAAAGAAAAATACTACCGACCATATCCAAAAGCATAACCACACAATAAAAACTACTTCTATTGCCTCATACTAGTCCATGCATTCAAATACTACTGTAAACTAAGCATTTCAACCAGGACAAAGTAACTAGCATATGCAATATTCCTTTAAATAATTAAATGCATGAAATAACTCATATTCAAGTTGGAAAAATCGTAAATATTGAAGTGACACCATGAAAATGTTGGTCTAGCTTGCCTTAGTGCAATGGAGGTTCACCTCCTCCTGGTTATCTTCAAGACAAGCTTCTCCCTCTGAAAATATTTAAAAACAGCAAAAGAAAATGTCAAGAATAATTCTGAAAATCACCAAAAATTCTAGACACCAGAGAAAAATCTCCATTTTGGTGTGCTGCTAGAACTTTTCAATACAAACACAATGGAAAAAAGAATCAATTCATTTGGACTTATGGTTTAAAAGTTATGGCTGGTCAAAGTTTCTGGTCAAAATATTTGAATTAAATTCAAATAAAAGAATTCCAGGGGGGTGACGTCGAAAGCGTATTCTGCGAATACGCCTCCACTTGTACCACTTCGGGCGTGAGTGGAGAGGCTGACAGTGGGCCCCACCTGTCAGGTGTGGAGAGAGAGGGAGAGAAATAGAGGGGTGGCGGTGCTCCATCGTTGCTCACGCCGGCGAGGAGGGCTCATCGGCCGTTTTGAGAGGGATAGATGGCTAGAGGAGCTCACGACGCACCTTCCTGTACCCGTGGTATGTCGAGAGGTGGCCTGAGCAGCTCAGAACCAACATCTCAAGTGGCGGCTGCGGTCGGGTCTCGTCGGAGTTGAAGAAGACGGCGGAGGGAGGCGGTTCCAGGGGCTCCAACAGGGTTGGCAGGCACCAGTGAAGCACCAGGGAGTCACCGGAGAAGTGGCACGATCTCGAGAGGGGCTGGATGGGTGGGGAGCAGTAGAGGGGATCACCGGTGAGCTCTGCCTGTGGACGCTGCTTGTGGTGGATGACGGAGTGGATGAGTGAGCTCGGAGAGGCCAGGGGGCTCGGTATTTATAGGCGGAGGGGTGGAGGTTCGCGGCTCCGCCGGAGCTCTCTGGAAGGCGGTGCACGGTGACGAGAAGTGCCAGGGAGGGGTGGAGAGGGCTCATCGATCAAGTGGCGACTGTGGAGCCTGCGGACGAGCACAAGAACACGGGCACGGACGAAGACAGTGGCACGGGGCGCACTGTGGCTTTGGCCGCGTCGTGCCCGTGCTCGCTGCGGCGGCTCCAGCGTCCACGAGCGCCAGGGAGAGGTCAAGCGTGAAGAGGCGAAGCTGGTGGCGCGGTGCGGCAGTCGGCGGTGAGCGCTAAGACGAGCACGCGCCGAACAGAGGCTCGGGCGCATCGCAGAGCGCGTCGAACACGTGCCAGAGCCTGTGTCCATACGCGGTCACCACGCTAGCTCGGTCAAAACGACGCCCACGCGATGCCAAACTGTGTCCAACATGTTGTCCGTGTAATGTTTAGTCTAAGTGAGGAGATGGCACACTGCCAGGCCGACCAGATTTAACATGAGCTAAGCAGCAAGTTTCTAGTCAGAAACTTTGGCACTGTTTTTGGAGAGGTTCTAGAAGGAGTTTAGGGCTAATCTTCTGGGGTTATGATTTTCTTAGGAAGGTAATGAAGCGCAAGAAAAATCAGCCTCATTGGATCAAGGAATAATATACTTGCTGTAGAAACTGCATTTTGAGGCCAGAACAGAAATGATTTTCTGTAGCAAAAATATTCCAAATAAGTATGAAATATTTTTGCACAGGGAGGTGTGCCAAGGATCAAAAAATATTTGGGAATTTTCTCAGATTTTTGTGGGCAAGAAAAATGAGGGTTTCTTTGGATCATATGTTGCTAAAATGATTTTCAGAGAGGAAATTGAATATTTTTCATTTATGAAAAATATTCCAAAGGCTATTTTGGGATTTATTAGGGAGGAAATGATGATTTTGAGAGGGGTGGGTTACTTGGGTGAAAATCAAGGTCATGCCCAAGTTTTTAAGTCCTAGTGAGTTGATTCAAAAACTCCAACTTCAAAACCAAAGGCAAAGAAATCCGGAAAAAGAGAGAAGGCAAAAACCAAGCTGTCACATTGTGAAGGCCCTACCGCGCTTGAGCTTGGTCAGAGAGAACGGTGGGTACCACAGTTCGGGACGTGCTGCCTCGACAACGTCGAATGGAGAAATGATGCACATCCTCCCTTTCCGCCGACGGACGGGATGCGGCCGGATCAGTGACCAACGGTGAGAGAGAGAGAGGCCACCGCCGCCTTGTGTGAGATAGTGTGACGAGAGACAAACCCCAGCAGGCAGGCTCCATTGTATACAATGGAGCAGATTTCTTTTTTCTCGATGAAAATCATTTTATATTCTGTACCTCCCATTGTGGAATATAACTTTATTTAATACTAATGCATCAAGTCGAACTTTGTTCCGTGTACCCATGGTACACGACCCTCCTTCAAGTAAACAACCGCTACATGCGTCAAATTATCATGTGGGCTGCCTTTTCGTACAGAAATGAGCTCCACCATGTACCCACGCGGGTGTGGCCGGGAACGAGATGTGAGTACGTGCGTCATCCGTGCACCTCTTCTTTACGTGCATTTACGTGCAGGTATGCACGTGGGTCTATGTGAGAGAGATGGTTTGTGCGAAACAGAGGCAATGTGTCGATGATATCTCAAACAAAAAATGTAGCATATGCAATGTGTGTGAAACAGAGGCCTAGATATATCATATATAGAGGGAGCGATCCACGAGAAGAGAGTGGATGGATCATCGGCATGAGATATTGATAGAATCGAAAACAAGGATGAAGTGTGTGGGTGCATGATCGATAAAGAGTGCCATCGAATTTGTGTTTTCCCACGTCAAAGATATAGGGCGGCTGGCCTATTGGAATTTGAGAGGGCAGAGGTGCAGTTTGTCTGAGTGGCATGGATACCTACCTACAGCATTCGACTATCGGTGTGGGGGCGGAGGGGGCAGAGACCTAACTATAGAGAGGTAGATCAACTAGTATATGTGTGGAGTAGGAGAGAGACCTAGGTCCCATATATGATGACGCACCGATCCTCGACGACTTCGTCCGTCCCTTGGGAAGACGATGGCCATGGTGCACTATGATGCACCCCCACATGGTTCCATCACAATGATGACGTTGACCACGATTTGGTCTTTGCCACCTCACCTACACCACATGAGTGGAATGATAAAGGTAACATAGGTGAAGGTCATGCTCTTCTCCCATTAGTGGACATTCTTGACATTGATTCCTTGCATGATGTTGATCCACCCATTACCATGCTTCATGTTAGTACGATTTCCCCATGCGATGATTTACCCATTTATGATGAGCTTGATGATTGTCTTTTTTTGACTGTACACAGTAGGGCAAAACCCCACTGCAATTTTTTGTTTATATTAATCTAAAAAAAGGTAAAGTCCCAGAAAGGAACCAGAGTACAAAAGGCTTGAGATAAGCCAAGAAGGAAAAACAAAATACATAGGAAAGAAAAAAACAACTAAACAACTAAGAAAAAACAAGGATTACAGCACAAGATTATCCAGCCAAAAACAGTATGCTCTAGCATAGCTCTTTTTAATTCTGAATCTGAGAAGAGAGAGCTCCTCCCTGAAGATGGCTTTCCACCTTTGAATGCTGGGTTGAATTGCTTGGAAAATCATGTTGTTCCTGGAGATCCAAATAGCCAAAGAGGCAAGGATGACTATCTCCATGAACAAAGGAACATGAAGTTTCTGCTTGAGATCAAGAAAAGCTTCCATGATTGAAACATTTGCCTGTCTTGAAGGGCAGATCAGATCCCAACACTGTGCAGCAAAAGGGCAAGTCCAGAAAAGGTGCTGGAGAGTCTCTTCCTATGGGCAATTGTTGACAGCACAGTTATAGTTGCCCAGCTGAAATGATTTCCTTCTCAGAAGATTTCTAGTATTAAGCCTGTCATGAAGTAGTCTCCAAAAGAACACCTTATGTTTTGGCTGACAAGAACTGCTCCAGATCCAATTGAACTGCTGTGGCACAACTTTGACTCCCATCAGCACTTTGTATGCCTTAGCCACAGAGAATTTCTCAGTTCCCCAGATGTAGCTCCATGTATCTGTGCAATCCAAAGTATCAGAGGCCCTTAAAGTAATGCAGATGTCCTCTATAGCCTCAAATTCCTGGAAAGCTTGCATAGTCAGAGGCAGATGAAATAGGTCCTCTAAGTATTCAGTTTGGAGAAAGGTGTGAACAGTAGCATCCTTGTTTTTCACAAATGAGAATAGGTGGGGGAACATGTCTTGCAAGCAGTGGGAGTGCCAAAGATCAGTCCAAAAATAAGCACTCTTTCCATCACCTATGTTGCATCAGGCCAAGGATTTATAGTTATCAAGCAGCTTAAGGTTTGCCTTCCACCAAAAAGATCCCAGCCAGCTATTACCAGGTAGAGAATCATTGCTGTAGTAAGATTCCCAAATCAGATTGACCCAGGGAATATTGTGTCTGTTGTAGAACTTATGCAGGTTCTTGAGAAGCAATGCTTTATTCTGGACAAAAATATCAATCACTCCTAACCCACCTTGATTTTTAGGTCTACACACAGTATTCCATGCCACCATGGCAGGTCTATGGTCCTCCAAATCAGGGCCTCTCCAAAGACAATGTCTCAAGTACTTTATGGCTTCGGTTTTGATGGTAACAGGCACATCAAGGCATCCCATGAGATATATCGATAAAGAGTTGAGGACAGATTTCACAAGCAATAATCTCCCAGCCAAAGTCATAAAGGTGGACAAACCCACAATCTTCTTCTGCAGTCTTGTGACAAGGGGAAAACATTGTTCAACAGTAGGCTTATGGAGGCCTAGGGGTACTCCCAAATACTTGATTGGAAAAGATTCCTTCTTGCAATGAAAAGTATTTATTAAAATCTCCATCTTCTCTTCTGGCACATTTATTGGAACCATACTTGATTTATTGTAGTTCACTTTCAGGCCTGTGGCATCAACAAAAGTATTGAGAAGGGCTTTGAGGCAATGTAATTGCTTTGCATCTGCTTGCAGAATAACCAAGGTGTCATCAGCATACTGGACAATTGGAAAATCATGGCATGACTCTACTTGCAAGGGTGAAGTTACCAAACCCAGGTGCATTGCCTTATTGAGAATTGTCTAAAGTAGATCAGCAGCAAGCACAAAGAGAAGAGGGGACAGAGGATCCCCCTGCCTTACACCTCTAAGGCAATAATTTTTTTTTCCAGGAACACCATTTAATAGTATAGCAGAAGATGCAGAAGTAAACAATAATTTGATCCAAGTAAGCCATCTGTCCCCAAAGCCCTTTGCTTTTAAAATATCCAGCATAGCCTGATGTTCAATGGTGTCAAAAGCCTTTTCAAAATCCAATTTCAGAACAATGATTTCCTCTTTTGACTTATGACATTGGTGCAAGTACTCATAATCCCACCCCAAACAGTCATGAATAGATCTTTCTTTAAGGAATCCATATTGGTTGATGTGTACCAATTGCAGAATCACCTTTTGCAGTCTATTTTCCAGCA
The DNA here is from genome assembly GCF_018294505.1 of Triticum aestivum. Taxonomy (NCBI): domain Eukaryota; kingdom Viridiplantae; phylum Streptophyta; class Magnoliopsida; order Poales; family Poaceae; genus Triticum; species Triticum aestivum. The sequence continues at coordinate 303,526,825 of NC_057814.1, read as the reverse complement.
ACTTAGTAACAATTTTCAGACAACTGTTCAGTAAAGAGATAGGCCTAAAATCATTTGCAGACAATGGAGAATTACCCTTTGGAATGAGAGTTATAAAAGAAGTGTTCAAACTCTCAAGGGAGATGTGCCCTGCATGAAAATCATAAATGAATTTGAGCACATCTTCTTTAATAATATCCCAACAAGACTTGAGGAATTCATTGTTAAAACCATCAGGGCCAGGAGACTTGTCATTTGGGAGACCGTGGACAACAGCTTCAATTTCTTCAGCAGTGAAAGGCAATTCCAGATTAGCAAAAATATCTGAATGCTGTCTCTATTAGTTGTGGTGCCATGTTACATAGGTTTTCTTGTGATAATTCTCTTAGTCACATCATGTTTGATAATCCGCTTGACATGTCTATCGGCATTCTGGGAACCGGTGTACCCAGACTTTCCTGCCCGCGGCCCACGACATGGCTCCATCGACGGCCTGGTACAGCCCATCTACAACACCGTCAAGACAAGACCCTCGCGAGCGGCCAAGCCTTGCGAGGCGGATGACATCAAGACCTCCGTAGGGAGCGGCCTCCCCGAGATGCCTTCTGAGGAGCGGAGATTTCTATGCAGGTGCCCAACCTCATGAGGTTGCGATGACGCAAGCCATGACGACCAAGGCCAGGCACGCGCAGAGGAGCAAGTTTCCTCTTTAGTGCTAAGGAGGCAAGCACAGGTGTGGGGTCCCAAGGAATCAGACAATGGTTTCCATTCCCGTGCTACAGGACCAAGACCGCCAGGACGGCAGGACGGATGTCACCACCGAGCGCACCACAGTGTCACGACCAGAGGCTTTGCAGACGAAGACCACCTTTCGTCGGGATAAGATGTACTACTTGTCCCCTTTCAAATTGGCCACTATGGGATCCCTTCCCGCCTTCATTTTGGGGAAAGAGGACCGAGGCCGCTATTTCTACTCCTAATGTCTGAGTTGGTTGAATAGTATCCATGGTTTATTTTCGTCCCACCACTTTCAACCGTTTTTTTCACTTGGTTTTTTCATCTCCCCCCTTAGCCGCGCATTAAAAAAACCCTACCTACACTCCACTCGATCCCCTCGACGTATGATTTGTCCCTGCAGACGCGCGAGACAGGGGAGGGGTGATCTCGCTGCCGCGGACCTCACAGGGCGCACGAGAATGCTGCCGCCGACCTCACAGAGCGCATGAGATCCCCGCCGCCGACCTCACAGGGAAGACGCAATCTCTCCTCCGGTGTCGTCCCTCCGCATCGCCTTCCTCCTCTCTGCAAACCCTACGCGCCGTCTTTGTCCTCCGCTGCCGCCCATCCACACCGTCTGCTGCCTCCGTCGGCCTCATCGAGCGTGCCCTGTTGGAGGGCCCCGAATCATGGGACAACGGGGCGGACCGCCGCAAGAGCTTGGCGGCATAACCCCAGGGGCGTGACGGCATTGCGGCCAGCGAGCAACCCCTGAAGTGCGTACCCCTTGACTCATGGGACGACGGCACAGAGGCAATCGCATAACCCAACGGCAGGGCGTGGCGGCGTTGCGGCCAGTGAGGAGTGCCGCTACGGCGTGCCCTGAATCGAGTAGCACAGGTATGTTTACTTTCTGTTCGCTTTGTGTTTGCTTTCTATAGTCTCAAAGCAGAGCAATGATCACTGCAAATTTTATCCGAGAATGTGCAAAAAAAGCACGTTGAGAAGTTCATGTGAACCCTAATTTATTTCTTGAGAAAACAAACTTATTTATTGTTGCTCTGTTTTTTGTGTACTAAGATTGTTCGTTTGTACCCAGCATGCGTACGTGATGTGCCCTGCCGCTGTGTGTGCTTCCTGACGCTGTTGAGCATGCGTGTGTGTGTTCGCTGTCACTGTTTATTAACATTGTCATGCTCTTCTTACTTTTTCCTTAACAATTCATGATCAATACTGAACATTATTTGTTGAATAGATGCCACTTGAACTTAGTTTTAGCTCTCATGATGTTCAATGAATCATCAAGTAATGTTTTGCATGGCTTTTATAACTGACACAAGGTTTCTAATTTAATGAGAGCCAACCATGCGTTTCTGGCTTCCCCGGCGATGCCGACATGGTAGGGTAGGACCCAATGGCCATCTTTGCTGCCTTCATGGACTTCGTCAGCGCCGACCTCTGCATCATCATCTACGGCCATGACCCATTTGTCGTTGGCATCATCTGGCACCTCGGAATGCAAATTAAATGTGTTCATGGAGTGGGATGTAATTCGGATTTGTGCAATGGGTTCGGAGTGGAAGGGGCTATCATTCGCGTTCAGCAGGGGCTGCAAGTTCTACCGCTATAAGCCTGACTTGCAGCGGCAACAACAGATTCAGATGTGGTAAGCTCATTCATTCTTTCTGTCAGGACAAGAGGACCAAATTGATTCAAATTTTTGTGTTCTGATCATCATGTTGCAAGGTTTGCGATCGCATGTATGGTCGGGACTACGTGGAAATAGCGACCAATTGCTTGCATCTCTTGCTGTATAGTGATGATGACCGGCTCCTGTTAAATCAAATACGACTGCACTTCTTTGCTTTAGGTGGCCGTGAAGCTCTGACTCCATCCTCATGACACTCAAACCTGTCTTGGTAATTGCATCAGATTGCAACTCTATTATCTTTTCATACCATGATATGTGTGCATGTCCCTTCGGTTCACAAACAAGAAATACATTTCTTTCAGTTTGCTTTGTAGATAACATGCAGTGTACAGTTGGTAGCAGATTATGATGCAAGTTCGTTTATTTTCACTCCAAGCATGATTTTTATGATACATGACGCTACTCTGAGGCTGCTCCTCACTACCAGTCATAGCAAGATAGGCCCCTGGTGCTCCTCTGAAATTTGATTCTCTCGATGGTCGAGGCTCGTTTTGCTTTGAAGTCTGATGTATATTTTTTTAATCTCATGTAGGAAGAAGGTATTCCCCCCTATACGAAGATGTCTAGCTTGCCTATGTGTTGTAATGTTAATAAGTGCATTCGGCCAAACAATTTGTGGACCAAATTAACTTGTTGTGGGTACGGAAGAACAAGGTGGCACGCAAGGAGTTGCCTGAATTGCAGTGGCATGATACGTCTCCAACGTATCTATAATTTATGAAGTATTCATGCTATTATATTATCCATCTTAGATGTTTTATATGCATTTATATGCTATTTTATATGATTTTTGGGACTAACCTATTAACCTAGAGCCCAGTGCCAGTTTCTGTTTTTTCCTTGTTTTTGAGTTTTACAGAAAAGGAATACCAAATGGAGTCCAATTGATGTGCCAATTTTTTATAATTTTTTATGGACCAAAAGAAGCCCCCAAAGTAAAAGAGTTGGGCCAGAAGAGTCCCGAGCTATCCACGAGGGTGGAGGGCGCGCCCTACCCCCCTGGGCGTGGGCCCCTATCTCGTGGACAACTCGGAGACCCCCTGACGTGAAACCGACGCCAAAAATTCCTATAAATACAGAAACCCCCAGAAAATAACCTAGATCAGAAGTTCCGCCGCCGCAAGCCTCTGTAGCCCCGAGAAATCAATCTAGGCCCTCTCTGGCACCCTGCCGGAGGGGGCCATCATCCCCGGAGGCCATGGGGAAGGATCCTGGAGGGGCCATCATCGCCATGAAGGCCAAGGACCAGAGGGAGAACCTCTCCCCATCTAGGGGAAGGCCATGAAGGAGGAAGCACAAGGGGGATAACCTCTCCTCCTCTCTCTCGGTGGCGCCGGAGTGCCATCAGGAGGGGAATCATCGCCGCCGTGATCGTCTTCATCAACATCACCATCATCATCACCATCCTCATCTCTTTTATGTGGTCCATTCTCCCGCACCCCACTGCAATCCCTACTTGAACATGGTGCTTTATGCCACATATTATGATCCAATGATGTGTTGCCATCCTATGATGTTTTGAGTAGATATCCTTTGTCTTTGGGTTGATTGGTGATCTAGATTGGTATAAATTGTATGTCTTGTTTTGGTGCTGTCCTATTGTGCCCTCCATGTCGCGCAAGCGTGAGGGATTCCCGCTGTAGGGTGTTGCAATACGTTTATGATTCGCTTATAGTGGGTTGCTGGAGTGACAGAAGCATAAACCCGAGTAAGGGGGTTGTTTTATATGGGATAAAGGGGACTTGATATGTTAATGCTATGGTTGGCTTTTACCTTAATGATCTTTAGTAGTTGCGGATACTTGCTAGAGTTCCAATCATAAGTGCATATGATCCAAGAATAGAAAGTATGCTAGCTTATGCCTCTCCCTCATATGAAATTGCAATGACGACTACCGGCCTTGTTAACAATTGCCTAGGATAATTCCGCACACCGACCCATCATTATTCCACACTCGCTATTTATAATATTAAGTAATATATTCTAGCTTTATGATAACAGCACCTACTTTTATATTTTAGCTCTCAGATGCCATGCAAAGTTATCCTCTTCATACCCACAACATAGTTCTCTTTCTCGTTTCTAGTTGGAAGCAAACGTTCGGTGTACGTAGAGTCGTATCAATGGCAGATAGGACTTGAGAGAATATTGATCTTACCTTTAGCTCCTTGTGGGTTCGACACTCCATACTTATCACTTCCACCATTGGGAATTGCTACGATGATTCCCTGCACTTGGGGATTATCAAGCTCTTTTCTGGCGCCGTTGCCGGGGAGCAATAGCGTGGGGCTGATGTTCTCGTGTGTGCTTGTTTGCTTTCTTCACTAAGTAGATTTTGCTTTCCCTTTTTGTTTCTGTTTAGTTGTGGGTGAGACATACAAAAAATTTTAAAAGAATGAAAATACAAAAAAATTACTTGCCTTTCATGCCTAAAAAGTTTTTCAATAAGAGAAGTGATTGGAAGATTATGCATTGAAGAAGTGAGGGTCGACCTTGAGCGTGTTCATGCTCATGGAAACAATGTAAAAAATTTCATGGAAGGTTCTCTGAAAATAATTATCTCCTTGTATATATCGATTGTATTATAAAAATAATGTGCCAAGCTTTGGTTTTAGGATGATTAGATTGCTTGTTTACTATCTGCAGTACAAAAACAGAAACTTTGGCTGTAGTGCGTGAATTTACATTTTTTACTGGAAAGTCAAATGGGTCTGAAACTATTTGCAAATTACTTCTGTACAAAGTTTTTACTGAACTTCCAGATTACTACAGACTGTCCTGCTTTTGACAGATTCTGTTTTTCGTGTGTTGTTTGCTTATTTTGATGAATCTATGGGTAGTATCGGGGGGTATGAACCATGGTGAAGTTGAATACAGTAGATATAGTTCTAATATGAATTTGTAATAAGTTTGCAACAGTACCTAAAGGTAGTGATTTCCTTTATTATACTAACAGATCTCACAAAGTTTTTGTTAAAGTTTTGTGTGGATGAAGTGTTCGAAGATCGAGGAGCTATCAATATGAGAAGAATAAAGAGAGGCAAGAGTTCAATCTTGGGGATGCCCAAGGCACCCCAAGTAAATATTTCAAGGATACTCAAGCATCTAAGCTTGGGGATGCCCCGGTTGGCATCCCATCTCTCTTCTTCAACAATTATCGGTATACCTCGGTTTTTGTTTTGTTCACATGATTTGTGTCCTTTGTGTTTTTGTTTTTACTTTGAGAACCATGCTAGTATGAGATAGCCCTTCATTGATTTATATAATACTTCATGTGCTTCACTTATATCTTTTAAGTATGATCTTATAGAATTGCTCTTTGTGCTTCACTTAAGTCTTTTTGAGTATGGTTTTATAGAATGCTTCGTGTGCTTCAGTTATATATTTTGAGCTTGGATATTGGTTAGTCTATATTAATTTTAGAATGCTCCATAAACTTCACTTATATCTTTTGGAGTATGAATAATACTATCATCTAAAGTGGATTTGGAAGAGTGTCGACTTTAGTTAGTAATGATTCCACTATTTCGGAAGAGGTTCCAATTGATTATGAGAACAAAGTTGCTATCTATGATGATTATTGTGATGACATGTATGCTATAAGGAATAATGTTAACCATGAAACTTGTCATCATGATTTTAATTTTCAATTGGATTATGCCTCACATGACAGTTATTTTGTTGAGTTTGCTCCCACTATTCCGAATGAGAAGAATTTTTGCTTATGTGGAGAATAGTAAAATTGCTATGCTTGTAGATCATGAAAAGAATGCTTTATGTGATGGTTATGTTGTTGAAATCATTCATGATGCTACTGACAATTATTATGAGGGAGGAATACATGCTTGTAGGAGTTGCAATAATATCAAGTTTCCTCTCTATGTTCTTAAAGTTTTGAAGTTATACTTGTTTTGCCTTCCTATGCTAGTTGATTCTTGTTCCTATAAATTATGTGCTCACAAAATCCCTAGGAATAGGAAGTGGGTTAGATTTAAATCTGCTAGTCATATTCTTCATGATGCTCTCTTTATGTTTCAATCCTTATCTTTTATGTGAGCATCATTGAAATCATCATGCATAGCTAAAATGCATTAAAGAAAAGCGCTTGTTGGGAGGCAACCCAATATTTACCCTTACTATTTTTGTGTGTTTACATGATTAAGCTACTGTAGTAATCTTGTTTCCATAAAGTGCCAAGTAAGACCTTTGGGAAGACTTGGGTGAAAGTTAATGTGATCTTGCTATAAAAAACAGAAACTTTGCGCTCACGAGATTAGCTGTCATTTTTTTACAGAAGAGTGCTTTTGAGTTGATTCTTTTTGCAGAAGGTTTTGGAGTAGCAGAAGTATGGTTGTTGTTCAGATCATTACAGACTGTTCTGTTTCTGACAGATTCTGTTTTCATTGCATAGTTTGCTTGTTTTCTACTTTCTATGGCTTATATTTCTCAATATAAATTGTAGAAATGATATGGTACAGTAGGAATTGTGTGAGAACAATTATGAACCTTGTCTTTTACAGTACCAAAGTGAATGGTTTACTCTTTATCATACCAACCTATCTCACGAAGTTCCGTTAAGTTCTGTGTGATTGAAGTTTTCAAGCTTTGGGTGAGATATCGATATGAGGAGAATAAGGAGTGGAAAGACCCTAAGCTTGGGGATGCCCAAGGCACCCCAAGGTAATATTCTAGAAAGACTCAAGCGCCTAAGCTTGGGGATGCCCCAGAAGGCATCCCCTCTTTCGTCTGACCATACTCGGAGCTATATTTTTATTCGTCACATGATATGTGTTTTGCTTGGAACATATTTTCAATTTTACCTGTTGTTTGAATAAAATCATTGGATCTGAAATCTTGAATGAAAAAGAATCCTCCCATGGCTAGTTAATTATTTGACTACTCAGTGTTCTTCACTTATATCTTTTTGGAGTAGTTTGTCATTTACTCACGTGCTTCACGTATACCCTGTGAGTAAATGGTTGAATGAATTAAATATCATAAATCTGAATTTATATACGTTTCATATGCTCAAAACATGGGGAGTAATGACTTCACACATAATAAGTATAGGTAGTATACTTATTGAAAGTTAGCAAACGCAGAATTGGTCACTTGAACAATTCAAGAAAGAATATTGGAGGAAGAGAGATTTCACATATAAATATACTATCCTGGACATCTTTTGTAATTGTGAGCACTCATTAAAATATGACATGCTAAAAAGTTGATGTTGGACAAGGAAGACAACTAAATGGGTTATGTTTTGCTATATCCGAAACGTTATATTGTCTTGGATCATCCAACATGTTGAGCTTGCCTTTCCCTCTCATGCTAGCCAAATTCTTTGCACCAATTAGAAATACTACTTGTGCTTCCCAACATCCCTTAAACCAGTTTTGCCATGAGAGTCCACCATATCTACCTATGGATTGAGTAAGATCCTTCAAGTAAGTTGTCATTGGTGCATGCAATAAAAATTGTTCCCTAAATATGTATGATCTATTAGTGCGAAGAAAATAAGCTTTATACGAACTTGTGATAGGGAAGAAATAAAAGTGACGGACTGCATAATAAAGGTCTTTATCACAAGGGCAATATAAAGTGACGTTCTTTTGCATTAAGATTTTGTGCATCCAACCACAAAAGCGCATGACAACCTCTGCTTCCCTCTGCGAAGGGCCTATCTTTTACTTTTATCTTCTACCCTTATACAAGAGTCATGGTGATCATCACCTTTCCTTTTTTACACTTTTTCCTTTGGCAAGCACTTTGTGTTGGAGCGATCCGGATATATATATATATATCCACTTGGATGTAGGTTTTCATAAAGTATTATTGTTGACATTACCCTTGAGGTAAAAGGTTGGGAGGCGAAACTATAAGCCCCTATCTTTCTTTGTGTCCGATTCAAACTTTGAACCCATAAATATCACGTGAGTGTTAGCAATTGTGAAAGATTAAATGATAGTTGAGTATGTGGAGTTTGCTGAATCAAAGCTCTTATGTAGACCCTTCCCGAAATAAGATGAATTGCAATTGTTTGATGACTAAGAGCATGGTTTGTTAGTTTCAAGAAAGTTTATGATCTATACTTTAACATGTGAATAGCTTGTTACTTGATCATAAGAAGTTTTATGAGTTGAGCTACTGTTATGATATATAATGATGCTAGAAAAAGTGATTGAAACTATCATTGATCAAACTTGTGCACCTGCTAGCATTCACACTTCATAAATTATTTCTTTTATCATTTACCTACTCGAGGACGAGCAGGAATTATGGCAGCGGTGTTGTGATATGTAAGAGTTTTGCATCAACTTGGTCTCTTTTCTATGCATAAGTCTGATGCATTGGCCCTTGATTATAAGGAATCACGCTTGTGGAGAACAATTTCGTTACTTTAATGACACACACTTGCAGTAAGTCATTCAGAGATATATTCAATACATGCTAGGTTGCCAAGCTCAGAGCCACCTGTTGTCTCCATAAATTCGCTGAAAGCAAAAAACATTTGCCCATGTCATGTGAAACCTTCTAGAATTCTTTTTAGTATTTTGCATTTCTTGTGCATTCCTTTTTTATCACTTCTAATAACCTCATTGATTCATTTTTCCTATCTTCATGTCAGTCCTTGCTCTAATTTTTTTGTTAACATGTTGCACTTCTTGTGCATTTCCATTTTTATCACTTCTAATAATCTCATTAACTGTTTACATCTCATCGTGTTTACCAAGAACACGAGTGATAATTTTATTTTATAAGAATACAAGAGTGACAATTTTATTTTATTTTATTTTCTGACATAGTTCTCAATTAGTCTTACAAATATTTTACATTGGCAGTAGTTCTGTCATCAAGCTTATGTGTAATGTATTCCCTAGAATGGTATTTCAGCCATTTCTATGTAGGTGGCATGTGTGATGGCACGTATTTCAGCCATATCGATTTAGGTGGCATGTGTGCTGGCACAAGAAAAGGAAGGCCCTGAACTGAAAGGAGCAACATATATTAATGAATTGCCCTGAATTGAGAGAGAGAGAGAGAGAGAGAGTTCAGTTCTGGTCACTTGATTTCCTACCCCAACTCCTCTAAGAATCATTAATGTGTGCTTGTTCGCTCTAATCCACTAAATGAAACCATCTGTCTGGTTTAAATATTTATGAGTAATTTAATTTGTTTGTGCCTATAAACCAATTATAATCTAAACTATGCAAGTACAACAAGTGTGCATTGTAATATGTACTCCCTCCGTTCCTAATATAAGTCTTTTTAGAGATTCCAATGCGGACTACGTACGGAGTGAATCTATACTTTAAAATATGTCTATATACATCCGTATGTAGTTCTTATTGAGATCTCTAAAAGGACTTATATTTAGGAACAGAGGGAGTACAATTTAGTAAACTCATTGTTTTTTTGACTGATTTTTTTTGACTGAATTAGTAAACTCATTGTTGTACAATGCCCACCTAGTTGAAAATTGAACTTTGCCTCCTTTCCAGAATACATTCTTATTTATGGAGTTTCCTGGGAGTGACTACTTTATGGTGCTTCTTTGCCAGGCTTACAGTATTTCAGGCCTCTATTCCAACACACACATTCCAGTTTCCATTGGTGAGCAAATGAGATAGGAAGTTACCTGCGATGTTCGCTATACGTGGTAAAAATAATGCAAATCATGATTTCTAGAGAGTTGAAGTACTGACTATTGATCGGAGAAAATTTATTGGTGACCACTACGCAAGGTGCGTGTAAGCATCTGAAGTTATAGTTTAGACTATCATATTGGCTACTCTTTCAGAAGTAAAAACAATAACATTATTTCACTTCTACATTAGATTTTTGGGCATCCTTGTACTATTATCATCTGAGATTTGCATAATTGTTTTGAGAATGGGGAGAACTGCAACTATGGTTGCCAACTACCATAGTCAATATATATGCCTCTGAAATTGCAGGAATAATAAACATGACCACCATCAGACATGTCTGTTTTAGTTTCTCTAATCTCCAATAAATCAGAAGACCATAAATGGGAGGCAAATTCACCTTCATATGAATACGCACATGCCCACATTCACCTTTATAAGAACAATCATCTTCTAAAAAAGGCCCCCCATGTGGGGCATCATCAATACATGCCTCCATGAACCAGTGGATATACTAAATATATTTCACTTTGGTATTTTGGTACGTCTAAGTAGTACCTTTTCTAGCATATGATAGTTTATAGGACAGGTTTTGATAATCCATGTACAAAAAGGCAACATTTTTAACAAAGGGAGGATTATGCTTATACTTCATTATGCGTCATGTACATATATAATGTTACAGATAATTCCATTGCATGTGAATGAACAGAACATTGACAATGCGCCAGAACAAAACCATGGAAGGGAAATCCTTTTGCTGATATCACAAATTTTGTGCCATGGTCCATAAAGAGAACAAGTGCAGGTGTGTGTTCTGGTCCAGTAAATTTTCTTCATGTGCCGTAGAAGTGGAGATGACTCTGCTTTTTTACCATGATCTTGAGAGGTACACCCTCCGTTCCTAGATATAGGTCTTTCTAGAGATTTCAACAGGTGACTACATACGTAGCAAAATGAGTGAATCTACATTATAATATGTCTATATACATCCATATGTGATAGTCCATTTGAAATCTCTAAAAAGACTTATATTTAGAAACGAACCCAAATAAAGATGCAACTAATATAACACCTAATATTATCTTTCAGTTATGAACTTTATGACAATAATGACTCTCAAGTTCAGCAAGAGCTCGTACAAAAGATAGGGAAAGTGTTTGAGACTATACTAGAAGAGGTAATTACTTTTGGGTTTTAATTTCTTGTAACATTTATATGCACACAGACTGGCAAATTAAGGGAAGAAACCAAGGAAGGTATTTCTATAGCTAAGTCCATTGCAATCATTTTGGATTGAAATCAACATTTGGCAAAAGGTCTTGATATATGCGTTGGTCACATGTCTAAATGTTATAAGCACGGCTCCCCACATCCAATTTTTCAGGCCATGGAGCTTCTTTACCTAACATGACCAAGAAGGCCGCAGAATCCAGTGACCATAGTATAGAGTCAGTTGGATACATATCTGCAGAATGCATGTATCTCTTGGTAAGTCACCTATTCGGTTGTAATGTAGCATCTGACACCATACTCTTATTAGTATTATCTTGTCCTCTGTTAAGAAGCGAGGTTAATTTTTTTAACACATATGTCCCTAAAATAACATAAACACATATGTTTTTGTTGAACCAGTTGTTCTACGGTATAATTATAAATATATACAAGTAAAAGCACATAAACACATATGTCCCTAAAATAACATGATGATATCTTGATTTTTCTTGCTATGAAGAGGTGACATCATAATTGACTTCCCTACCTGATTGTATCAATATCATCAAACCAATCACAGTTCCTAATTTTCTATGAATAAGTTCAATTTTAGTCTGTTTGCTAACTTGTTGGTTGCCTTCTTACAAGTCATGGTGGATTCATGTGTGAAAGTGTGAACAGGCATAAATATGAAAGAACTGGGAATCAAACAGCGTGTGCATTCAGAGGAATTGATTTTTACATGCAGCAACAAGTTATAAAATTGAGGTTAACATTGTAAAGTTATATCTAATTTCTTAGCAAGGACTATGATACATGATACATCAGTAGTATGTACTTGAAGTGGCCATCAGCAATATTTTGTTTCTTATCTCATTGACGTGAGATTATGTGGGGTGTTCAGTTGTCCCATTAATAATTATGTGGATACATATGGGCCTCACACTCATATTACGTGACATATGTGGATGTGGTTGGGTGTTGTAATGGGTCTGTTCAGTTACGGCTGTCTGGGCAGAAAAAATTCTCTACTTTCGAGTGTGTGTGAAAAATTGCATTCATTAGAGATAGCTTTGCATCAACCGCGTGACAAATGTGGTATCCAAACTATTAAAAAAGGGATGGATTTGCAGTAACTTGTATCAACAAGAGGTTCATATTTTTTGTCGAGTAATACAATTATTTGGTTTGGATAGAAGGGTAAATGCATTAATTTGTTGCTTCAAGAGTTAATAATGGACACTGTAGCGTATTAGTTGCCAACAATGGACATCAGTCCATTTTTTACGTGGTAATGCATAACATAAAACTGTATATTGCAATGCGGCAATAGCTCATGAGACATCAAATTTGTCTGCTTGGCTTGAGGGGTGTCACGAGTGACGCACGCCTCCTTTCCATTGATGGTGGTGGTGGATCAGCACGAACACGGGGAAGGGGGGATTATGGCGGTGAGCGGGACAATGACAAGGGACTCCTCCTTGGCTGTCCATGGGGAAGTATGATGTGAAGGAGAGAGGACGCCATGGCGAAGGTGAGGTGGGCATCATCAGGTTTTACTGGAGAGTGCTCTAGCAAGAAATGTCTCGCTACAGCGGGAAACTGAGCGGGAAGAAGAGGGTTTGGCATGAAAAGGGAATATTGCATTGTGGGGTGGGATTTTTTTGTTGAGCCTGGTGTTGGAGATAACATGCCAGATAGTTTGAGCAACCACATTTATGTGCCACATATCGTCTGGATTTGGGGCATTCTGACTGTCCAGATGGTTGAATTTTGAGAAGCGGGCGTTTGATGTCCAAACACACGTGGACGTATAAGGAATGAGCTTCGACCCGTGGAGACAATCTTAATAATTTGTTCGATTCATTCGTATACATTGTAGCCCATGGCAACGCACGGGCATTCTACTAGTAAATATAGGTTCCACCACAAAGAGGGGGATCAGGTCCATCCACACCTTATCGACTCACACCCACACCAGAGCAGACCTTGTGAGGTTGTTCTTCCCATGTACTAGTTCATCCTCAGCCCTCAGGAGGCAAATCCACCACAAAGCAGGAGTAGGGTCTTACACCGCAAGGTAGCCCGAACCTAGGAAAACTGTTGTGTCCATCTTCTTCCATGTTCATCGAGCTAGGCCGTGGGGGTGATGAACTATTGGCTGGAGAGGTTGATTTCTTCGCACACGCCCCAGTTTGAACCTTCCTTGGGTCCGCGGAGCCCTGAATCCGACATTTGGCGCGCCAGGTAGGGGAGTGATGTCTACTACACAACCTTCTTCTTGTAGACGTTGTTGGGCCTCCAAGTGGAGAGGTTTGTAGGACAGTAGCAAGTTTCTCTCAAGTGGATGACCTAAGGTTTATCAATCCGTGGGAGGCATAGGTTGAAGATGGTCTCTCTCAAACAACCCTGCAACCAAATAACAAAGAGTCTCTGGTGTCCCCAACACACCCAATACAATGGTAAATTGTATAGGTGCACTAGTTCGGCGAAGAGATGGTGATACAAGTGCAATATGGATGGTAGATATAGGTTTTTGTAATCTGAAAATATAAAAACAGCAAGGTAACTAATGATAAAAGTGAGCGTAAACGGTATTGCAATGCTAGGAAACAAGGCCTAGGGTTCATACTTTCACTAGTGCAAGTTCTCTTAACAATAGTAACATAATTGGATCATATAACTATCCCTCAACATGCAACAAAGAGTCACTCCAAAGTCACTAATAGCGGAGAACAAACAAAGAGATTATGGCAGGTACGAAACCACCTCAAAGTTATTCTTTCCAATCAATCCGTTGGGCTATTCCTATAAGTGTCACAAATAGCCCTAGAGTTCGTACTGGAATAACACCTTAAGACACAAATCAACCAAAACCCTAATGTCACCTAGATACTCCAATGTCACCTCAAGTATCCGTGGGTATGATTATACGATATGCATCACACAATCTCAGATTCATCTATTCAACCAACACATAGAACCTCAAAGAGTGCCCCAAAGTTTCTACCGGAGAATCAAGACGAAAATGTGTGCCAACCCCTATGCATAGGTTCATGGGCGGAACCCGCAAGTTGATCACCAAAACATAAATCAAGTGAATCACGTGATATCCCATTGTCACCACAGATACGCATGGCAAGACATACATCAAGTGTTCTCAAATCATTGAAGACTCAATCCGATAAGATTACTTCGAAGGGAAAACTCAATCCATTACAAGAGAGTAGAGGGGGAGAAGCAACATAAGATCCAACTATAATAGCAAAGCTCGCGATACATCAAGATCGTGCCAAATCAAGAACACGAGAGAGAGAGATCAAACACATAGCTACTAGTACATACCCTCAGCCCCAAGGGTGAACTACTCCCTCCTCATCATGGAGAGCGCCGGGATGATGAAGATGGCCACCGGTGAGGCTTCCCCACTCCGGCAGGGTGCCAGAACAGGGTCCCGATTGGGTTTTGGTGGCTACAAAGGCTTGCGGTGGCGGAACTCCAGATCTCTTCTGTTCCCCGATCATTTTAGGGTATATGGATATATATAGGCAGAAGAAATATGTCAGGGGAGCCACGAGGGGCCCACGAGGGTGGAGGGTGCGCCTAGGGGGGTGGGCGTGCCCCCTGCCTCGTGCCTCCCTTGTTGCTTCCTTGACGTGGACTCCAAGTCTCCCGGGTTGCTTTCCTTCCAAAAATAACTTCTCCAGAAGGTTTCATTCCGTTTCGACTCCGTTTCATATTCCTTTTCTTCGAAACACTGAAACAAGGGAAAAACAGGAACTGGCAGTGGGCTCTGGGCCAATAAGTTAGTCCCAAAAATAATATAAAAGTGTTTAATAAAGCCCATAAGCATCCAAAACAGATAATATCATAGCATGGAACAATCAAAAATTATAGATACGTTGGAGACGTATCAGGGAGTGTCGAAGGTCCGCCTCTTCATCAGCTGTGTTCCACCCGCGCCGCGTGGTTCCCATGGCAGGCGCCACTCCGCCTGCCGGGCCGCCTGGCGCGTTTGGAGGCATCGCGGGCCTTTGAGCTTTCTCCCCCGCCTTGCGACAGGTGCAGTGGACGCTGATGTTCAGGCTGGAGTTGCAGCCACGGTACGACGGTGCGGCGGACCCCGCGAAGTTCCTCCGGGTGTACGCGGAGGCCATCTGGGCGGAGGGCAGTGACAACAAGGTCATGGCGAACTGGCTTCCTATGCCCCTCACGGGAGTGCCGCGCTCCTGGCTGCTCAACCTACCAGAATCTTCGGTGACCTCGTGGGAGGAGCTGCACGATCTTTTCATCGCGCGCTTCGCGACACCGACAGCCCATGCCATTGCGACCATCCTCGGCGGGTCGCAGGCACCGGCCTTAAGCTGCCACGTCAAGCAGCTCTTCCGACAGGTGGGGGCCGCCCGGCCGCGGCAGTGGGCTCCTCCAAGAAGGGCTGCGCCCAAGACCGACATCACCTTTGACTTCAGGGATCACCCCAAGACCACGGTCGGTGCCGGTGCGCTCCCCATGCTCTGCACGTCCACCATCAGCAACATTGTAGTCACCAGGACCCTCATTGACGGCGGAGCTGGCCTCAACGTCCTCTCCGTGGAAGGTTTTTATGAGCTTCATATGCCTAATGACCAGCTCGCTCACCAGGCCCTTCTCAGGGGTGGTCGACGGCTCCGCCGTTCCTCTAGGGCAGATCCGCCTCCCCGTCACCTACGGCACGTGCGACAACTACCGCACCGAGCTCATCGACTTCAACGTCGCCCGCATCAGCCTCCCATACAATGCCATCCTTAGGTACCTGGCTCTCGCCAAGTTCATGGCAGCGATGCACCCTGGCTACAACATCGTCAAGATGTCGGGGAGCAGCGGCATCCTCATTGTAGCGGGGGATGCCCAGGATGCACTACTAGTCCTCAAGCTCACCTTCAAGGCTGCGGTGGCGGCACGACTAGGTGCCAAAGATGCTCCGGAGGTCCCGGAAGTCACGCCCGCAAAGAAGAAGCAGTTGTTATCTCAGGATCGGGCGGAGATGAAGCAAGTGCCGATCAACGACGGTGCCCCACCTTCACCATAGGCGCTGGCATCCCCCCGTACCAGGAGGAGGTGCTGGTATGTTTCTTCCATGCGAACAAGGATGTGTTTGCATGGGATGCAATGGATCTAGTCGGCGTCCCACGAGATGTGATCGAGCACCACTTGACGGTGTGCCCCGGTGCGCGCCCGGTAAAGTAGAAGGCGCAATGGCAAGCCCCAGAGAAGCAGTCGCTCATCATCTAGGAGGTCCAAAAGCTGCAAGAAGCCGACATCATTCGGGAAGTGCGGCACCCAAATTAGCTGGCCAATCCGGCCATTGTTCCAAAGAAGGGCGGGAAGGAGCGCATGTGCATCGACTTGACAAGCCTCAACAAAGCTTGTCCTCAGGATCCTTTCCCTCTTCCATGCATCGACCAGATCGTTGACTCCACTGCCAAGTGCGACTTGCCGTGCTTCCTGGACGCCTTCTCGGGCTACCACCAAATCAAGATGGCGGTGCAGGACGTCGAGAAGACAGCCTTCTTGACCCCATGCGGGGTGTAATACTACACTTGCATGCCGTTCTGGCTGCGCAACACCGGCGCAACCTTCCAGCGACTGATGCACATCGCCCTGGGTAAGCAGCTCAGAAGGAACGCCGAGGCATACGTCGACGACATAGTGGTCAACTCACGGGAGGCGAGGACCCTCGTCAAGGATTTGGAAGAAACATTCGCCAACTTGCGGAAGGTAAACCTGCGACTCAATCCGGAGAAGTGTGTGTTCAGCGTCCCGTCAGGCAAGTTACTGGGCTTCCTGGTGTCACACAGAGGGATCTAGGCTAACCCGGAGAAGACCAAGGTGATAGAAAGGATGAGCCCGCTGTAGACCCTCAAGGAGATGCAGAAGCTCATGGGCTGCGTAACTTCACTGGGGAACTTCATCTCCAAGCTACGTGAGCGCGCCCTCCCGTTCTTCAAACTGATGAAGAAGGAGGGCATGTTTGAATGGACCCCGGAGGCCGAGGCAGCCTTGCAAGACCTCAAGAGGTACCTCACCAGCCCGCCGGTAATGGTGGCACCTCGTCCTCTTGAGCCCCTGGTGCTTTACCTGGCCGCCACACCCCATTCGTCCAGGGCGACACTTGTGGCGGTCCGGGAAGAGCGCGCGGATACGGGGGTGCGGCGTAGCGCCCCGTGCCCGACCGCGCCACTGCAGCCTCAGGACGCGCTCCTAAGGCCCGAGCTACCCCACCAGACGGCAAGGCTCCGGAGGACCCCTCACCGCAAGCAGGGTTGGACATCATCAACGCCCCTTCCCTCATCGAGCACCCCGTGTACTTCGTCAGCACGGTGTTGCGCGATGCGTGCACACCCTACCCCATGCCGCAGAAGCTCCTGCTCGCGCTCCTCATCGCCTCCAGGAAGTTGTGCCACTACTTCCAAGGCCACCCCATCAAAGTCGTCTCGGCATACCCCTGGAGAAGGTGCTCCGGAGCCCCAACGCCGCGGGCAAGGTTGCTGAGTGGAACATCGAGCTGCAGGCATTCCAGCTGGAGTTCAGCACCACCAGGGTCAACAAGGACACGACCCTCATTGATTTCGTGGCGGAATGGACTGACACCCCTGACCGAGGGGTGGGCGAAGACCATTCCTGTTGGGGAATGTAGCATGCAATTTCAAAAAAATTCTTACGATCACGCAAGATCTATCTAGGAGATGCATAGCAATGAGAGGGGGAGAGTGTGTCCACGTACCCTCGTAGACCGAAAGCGGAAGCATTAGGTTAACGTGGTTGATGTAGTCGAATGTCTTCGCGATCCAACCGATCAAATACCAAACATACGACACCTCCGAGTTCAGCACATGTTCAGCTCGATGATGTCCCTCAAACTCTTGATCTAACAGAGGGTCGAGGGAGAGCTTCGTCGGCACGACGGTGAGGTGACGATGATGGTGATGTGATCCGTGCATGGCTTCGCCTAAGCACTACGTGAATATGACTGGAGGCGTAAACCGTGGAGAGAGATGCCACACACGGCTTGGAACAATTTTTGTTCTCCAAGGGGTGCCCTGCCCACGTATATAAAGGAGGGAGAGGAGGAGGCCGCTGGCCTGGGGGCGTGCCATGGGTGGGAAACCGACTAGGACTCCCAATCCTAGTCGGCCCCCTTCCTTTCTTACGGAGGGGGAAAGGGAAGGAGAGGGAGAGGGAGAGGGAAAGGGGGCCGTGCCCCCTCCTCCTTGTCCAACTCGGACTCCCTTGGAGGGGGGCGCGCGCCACCCCTTGTGGGCTCCCCTCTCTCTCCCCTATGGCCCTTGTAGGCCCAATACTTCCCCGGGGGGTTCCGGTAACCCCTCCGTACACCAAAAAATACCCGAACCACTCCAAAACCATTCCGGTGTCCGAATACCATATTCCAATATGTAAATCTTTACCTCTCGACCATTTCAAGACTCCTTTTCATGTCCGTGATCTCATCCAAGACTCCGAACAATCTTCAATCACCAAAACACATAACTCATAATACAAATCGTCATCGAACTTTAAGCGTGCGGACCCTACGGGTTCGAGAACTATGTAGACATGACCGAGATACATCTCCAATCAATAACCAACAACAGAACCTAGATACTCATATTGGTTCCTACATATTCTACGAAGATCTTTATCGGTCAAACCGTAATGACAACATACGTTACTCCCTTTGACATCGGTATGTGCCCCGAGATTCGTCGTCGGTATCCTCATACCTAGTTCAATCTTGTTACTAGCAAGTCTCTTTACTCGTTCCGTAATGCATCATCCCGTAACTAACTCATTAGTCACATTGCTTGCAAGGCTTATAGTGATGTGCATTACCGAGAGGGCCCAGAGATACCTCTCTGATACACGGAGTGACAAATCCTAATCTTGATTTATGCCAACCCAACAAACACCTTGGGAGACACCTATAGAGCATCTTTATAATCACCCAGTTACATTGTGACGTTTGATAGCTGAGGGAGTCCTGGACTAAGGGGTGATCGGGCGTTCGGCCTATTATCAATAGGCCGGACTGGTGAGCTGTGAAGACATGAAGGCCGAAGACTATACCCATGTCCGGATTGGACTCTCCTTGGCGTGGAAGGCAAGCTTGGCGACCAACTATGAAGATCCCTTCTTATGTAACCGACTCTATGTAACCCTAGATCCCCCCGGTGTCTATATAAACCGGAGGGTGTAGTCCGGAAAGGGCATACTCATTACCATAGTCATACATGCTAGACTTCTAGGGTTTAGCCATTAAGATCTCGAGGTAGATCAACTCCTGTAATACTCATATTCATCAAGATCAATCAAGCAGGAAGTAGGGTATTACCTCCATAGAGAGGGCCCTCACCTGGGTAGTCCCCTGTCTCCTGTTACCATCGACCTTAGACGCACAGTTCGGGACCCCCCACCCGAGATCCGCCAGTTTTGAACTGACATTCGTGCTTTCACTGAGAGTCCCACTGTGCCGTCGACGGAAGGTTCGATGGCCCCTTCGATCATCGATAGTGACGCTGTCCAAGGTGAAACCTTCCTCCCCGGACAGATTTTCGTATTCGGTGTCACATCCCTAGTTCTGGTTTGCTCTAGGCTAGCTAGTCATGTGTGCATCATGTTTAAGTTTCAAATGAATTTGAAATGGGGATTGCCTAAACCCTAGCATTAAAGGAATTCACTAGGTTCAACTAAAATATTCCCAGTGACTCCAAATGGCTTTCAAAAATGTTCATTATTTCTGGGAAATGCTGGAAGCAATAACCCGACGTGTTGCACATTTTTCCATGACATATTTGGGCTCTGAATTAAATCATATAGTATTTGCATTTGGGCATTTAAATGCTATTGAATATTTTAAATGCTCAAATAATCATGAACTAAAATGTTTGCTGTTGGTTATATTCCAAAAAGTGGCATTGAGCAGTTTGATGATTTTTGGATCTGTCTAAGTATTTTAAATAAAGCCCTAAAGACTACAGAACAATAGAAAGCAGAAACTAAATTAGGAAAGAGAGAGAGAGAGAGAAGTACCTGGCCACTTACCTGGCACAGCCCACCTGCCAGCCCACCAGATAGCCCAACACTGTGCGGCCCAACCCAGCTGGCCGACGCCAGTCGTCGTCTCCACCGCGCCAGAAGGACGCCGAGCGTGTGCTCGCCGCGCGCGCCCACGCGCCGAGCCACCTCCTGCTTCCGCCGCTTCCGGACGCCTCCACGAGTGCCACGGCACTTCCCCGACCCCCCTCTCACTTCTCCCTCGCTCTCTGGACCCCTCCTCCTCCTCCGCTCTCCCTTCCTCTCGTCACCGAACGCACCTGAAAGCGCCGCTCGCCGGTGCCATGACCACCGTGCTCCCCTCAACTCCCCACCTCGTCTGCAAGCTCCGCCATCGTCCGCTGCTTCGCCCCACCCTGGCCCCGAGCGCTGGGACGGCCTGCATCGCCGGCTGCTCCATCTTCTTCCTCCTCGGCCGCCGAAGGCCGCGCCCGTCGATTCGCCGCCGTCTCCGCGTCCCCGAGCTCGCCGACTTGCTCGTCCGACTCGCCGTGAGCCACTGACCCGAACCCCCCTCCTCTGCGCTCCATTTGCACGCTGTAGCCGTCGCTCCGCCGGAGACCGAACCCCGCCGTCGCCCGCGCTCGTCGCCGGTGCTGCTCCGGTGACCATTTGGTCCCGGGCATGCGTCCATCGTACTCACCGCACCACGTAGACGCCGTAGGTGCTAAACACACATCGCCACGACCACCGCAACCGTGTCCCCGCTCTCTGCCGACTCCGGCCGCCGCAAACCTCGTCGCCGGCGCTGCTCCCGGCCACCCCAGCGCCCGCAACCGCCACCGTTGGATGCGCAACTCCGCCCTCATCCCGTAGCTGTGCTCCGCGCGCCAAACGACGCCCCGTAGGGCAAACCCGCGGCTCGCCACCGCGTCTGGCCTCGCCGGCGGCTAAACGCCAGTGAGTTGACCTCGTTTGACCAGGCTGACCCCCTCCCCTGAGTCAATGACAAGTGGGGCCCGCCTGATAATTAACCTGGGTTTACTTTTAATTAACTCTAAATTGGTTAGTTAATTAACAGTGACACTGACGTGCGGACCCCACACGTCAGGTTTGACCTGGACCGGGTCAGTTGACCACTGACGTCACCCTGACGCACGCTGACGCAGTAATAGATTTTCTGGACTTATTCTTATACAGGAAATTCCAAAAAATCCTATAAACTTCTAAAAATCATAGAAAATCAACCGTAACTCCAAATGAAATAATTTATATATGAAAAATGATCAGAAAAATCCAATCTATCCATCTGTACCATCTCCATGCATGTTAGAACAACTTATGACTACTGTTTAGGACAATTCAATTAAATGGCATTTAAGAAATCACATATGGAGTTTGAATTTGAATCTTTGATTCAAGCCAACTCCATTTAACTTGCTGTTAGTTGCATTAGCTCAAAACACATTCATATTGCCATGTCATAGCATGCATCATATTGTGCATTGCATTGATCGTGTTTCTTCTTTGTTTGCCGGTATTGTCCCCTCTCGGTAGACGTTGCTTCGACGATGCGATCGATGACACCGATGAAGAGCTATGCTATCTTCAGAAGTGCCAGGCAAGCAAAACCCCCTTGCTCATTCCGATACAATCCCACTCTCTCGCTCCTGCTCTCTTTTACTGCATTAGGACAACAACGTTTCAACTGTTACATGCTGCGGTAGTTGAACCCCTTTCCTCTGCATGACCTGTCATTGCCACAGTAAATAGATGAAACCCACTAGCATGAGTAGGAGCTGTTTGAGCCCTGCTGTGCCTACTCATTCATGCTTGTTTGTCATGCCTGCTATTGCTTAGAGTTGTGTCAGGTCTGATTCATCGGGAATGAATTGGAAAGTTGTGAACATGTCCTACTGTGTGAGAGCTAAGTGTGTGAACACGATTTGGTAAAGGTAGCGGTGAGAGGCCATGTAGGAGTACATGGTGGGTTGTCTCATTGAAACCGTCCTCAGGAACTGAGTTCTGTGTTTGTGATCCATGAACAGTTACTACCACACATTGGGTTCCGGGTACTCGACCCCTCTCGACTTATTAACCACCTGATCTCTGTCCAGGAGTTGCAACTAGTTTCTGGTGTTTGTAGGTAGTGTTAGTAGTCTACCAAGTGGCACCCGGTACAGGTGGGCTTGGGACAGACTAGGCACACGTGGCCTGGTGTACCGAGTGGCACCCGGATGGTGGGCTCGGGAACCCTGCACACATCGTTTGGGGCCGTGAGCGACACCCCGGCCGGATCTCCTTGCGGATGGAACCCGAATAGGCGATAAACCTGGACTAGAGACTTGTGTGGTTAGTCAGGTCGTGGCCGACTCCCTCGCCAGGCTTCCGCTTGAAGGTTGCCGAGGTACACGACGTGTACATGGTGGTAAGTGGCGAGAGCGTGTGTGACGAAGTACACCCCTGCAGGGTTAATATGATCTATTCGAATAGCCGTGTCCGCGGAAAAGGACTTCTGGGTTGCCTATAACAGTTCATAGACAAGTGAAAGTGGATACTCTAAAATGCGCAAGATAAGCGTGAGTGCTGTGGATGGCGTTCTCGTAGGGAGACGGGAGCGGATCCATAGTGGTGTATTGATATGGTGAATATGTGGACTCGTGTGCGCCACCTCAAAAGAGTTACTTGCAGTCGTAGTTCAGGATAGCCACCGAGTCAAAGCTGGCTTGCTGCAGTTAAACTCCACCACCCCTTTTGTTGATATCGATGCATATGTAGATAGTTCTGATGTAAGTCTTGCTGGGTACATTTGTACTCACGTTTGCTTATTTTATGTTTTGCAGAGAGACGTCAGTCTCGCTAGTAGTTCCGTGTGGACTTCGACGTTTAGCTTGTTACCTCAGCTACGATCTTGTGCCCTCGGCAGGATCTGGTAGATAGTCAGGCTTCTCAGCCTTTTTCATTTGTAGATGTCTGTACCCAGACATGTTAAGCTTCCGCATGTGTTTTGACTTGTATGCTCTGAATGTTGGGTCATGAGACCCATGTTTGTAATATCTGGCTCTCCGGAGCCTAATAAATAAATACTCTGAGTCGTAGAGTCTTGTTGTGATGCCATGTTGTATTTGCACATATCGAGCATATTGTGTGTATGATTGAAATGCTTGGTATGTGTGGGATCCGACAATCTAGTTGTCTATCCTTAGCAGCCTCTCTTATGGGGAAATGTAGTCTAGTGCCTCCTTGAGCCATAGTAGTCCGCTACAGCCCGGTTCACCGGAGTCCTGCTAGCCCAGCACTACTGCTCTGGACACTTGACTGGCCGGCATGTGTTTCATATCGTTCCTGTGTCTGTCCCTTCGGGGAAATGTCACGCGGTGACATCCGGAGTCCTGCCTAGCCTGCTACAGCCCGGGTTCCCGGAGTCCTGTTAGCCCAGTGCGACAGCCCGGATTCGCACGCTGCTGACCGACACGTTCGATGTTGATTCATGTATGCCTGTCCCCATACGTTAGTGCCGCTTTGGGTTCACGACTAGCCATGTCGGCCCGGGTTCTCTGTCATATGGATGCTAGCGACATTGTCATATACGTGAGCCAAAAGGCGCAAACGGTCCCGGGCCATGGTAAGGCGACACCCGTGGGAGTACCGTGCGTGAGGCCGCAAAGTGATATGAGGTGTTACAGGCTAGATCGGTGTGACTCGGAATCGGGGTCCCGACAGCTTTGGTATGAGAGCCTGACTGCCTGTAGGTTTACGAAGCCAAACTGGTCGAAGTTGAGTCTAGAAATGCTTTAGTTATATAAGGGAATTGATTGTGGAAGGGAACGTAAGGCTCTTTTACTCCTTTACCTTATGCCTTCTGATCTGAGTCACCCTCTTCTCTTCTACGGGGATTAAGAACTAGGCTTCTCATCTTTCTATCAGGATCACGTGTCTAATCCGTAGACTCGTAGGATTGTTCGTCTGAAGCCTCAGTTCAGTTTCTACTACTTCCGTATGTTGACCATTGATCCCGAAAGTTGATATTGTGATGTTGAGTGGTCATGCCACCATTTTGCAGGATGTCTCAAATATTTTTGAGCATTTACAGTCGTTATGCTGTCCGAGTCATCCCAGGGTTCTAAACAATCTGATGCATTTGCAAAATCCTTTCCCTCTGTTTTTGCGTCCCTTTGGGCCAGATTAACCACACTAATCGTTGAGTTGAGGTACTCTGGTGCCTTGACATATATGTTGCAGTATTATTATGACCCTAGGTGTCTTAGAGGATCACCTAGTAATCTAGCCATGTTTTGTGTTTCCAGTGTGATGATTCTGGCCATCATTCCCGAAAGCATCCCGTGATGCCACTTAGTTAGTAGGCATTCTATTTCTGGGTTCTTGAGCCCGAGATTCACTCCACTTACCTCGTGTTGATAGTGTTACTCGCACCTTTAGGATATTAGTAACCTTTGTGATAGTCTTTGAGGTCTGTGGTTTATCGTTCTTCCAAATACCATGAACCATTCTTGGCAGGAGTTCTTTTGAACCAAAAGGTCACGACCAGAGTGCTCTTAATGAGTTCTTCATTCATATTGTGACTCTGCCAGTCCTTCCTCCTCTGCATGGGTTATCCGGAAGAAATATGTTGAATTTGTTCGACATACTAATCCATGCATCCACAACTCAGAAAAACATATGTCCCTTTGGGTTGTCCCTCTTTAGTTATTTGCTGGCCCTCGTCTATCAATTGATAGTCAGGAGTAATTGTGCATTTGTGCTATCGATGCTTATTATTCTTGTGGTCCATCAAGCCATCCTATTCCAGAATGTCTAGGAGAAACTAACTCCAGAACCTCATCCATATCTAGGATCGGGTCAAAACAATTGTATTCCGCAGATCAAAATGCCAATCCAGCTTTTGCTCTGCTCTACCTTGGAGTGTTACCATCTTTATGCCAAGAGTGTCATGAGAATTGCACCATCTCTTATGAATTCTTGACGCAGTGATACTTCTCGCCATCATTATTCATTCCTCGGTCCCGTGTTGTCACAACCGGAATACCGACTAGTGAACTGTGATGTGAGAAATCAATACTCCTAGCAACCCCGTTGCTTGGTAGTTAATGGACAACAATCTCCTTCTTAGCGTGTTGGTTATTGAATCATCATCCTAAGATTGATCGTCCTACCTAGTCCTTATTTTTGGTGCACTCCTCGATCAATGAGTTAGGATTGTGTCGATCCATCACTCTCTTGGTCATATCGTCTTGCCCTGAAAAGCAAGATTGTTCTCGAGCTTAGTAACATATCGGTGGTTCGTGATTTTCCGAATATCTTCCCGGAAGTATTTCCAGGTTATTCCCTGACCGCTATGTTGAGCTCGTGATCAAGTTGGTTTTCTTACAAACCACCCCTTCTCCAAGAATCTGTGTTGGATACCCCTGAGCTAGTTGGTTAAGCCAAACAACAACTTGGAGAGTTGGAAGATAAAGCTTGTTTAACTTAGTTCATCTCCAAAGGGATATCCTTGTGTGTGTGTGTCGAAGAAAGGTGATATCTTCATCGATTGGTCCTTGTGATCAGTTGTTGGGTCTATCATCTTGTCAAAACTTTGATTTGAACATGGGCTATCGTCAAATCAAATCAGAACCAACGATGTTCATAATGTTGTCTTACTCGTGGTTGATTTCTCGAGCATACGCCATTATATCTTTTGGGTCTGACCAATGCTATCACCGTGTTCACATGATGGTGGAAGTCCAGTGATATGGAAATTCTGATGAGTTGCTATTGAGCCCATCAACAGCATTTTGTCTCCTCCCTGATTCATGTTGAACATCCAGCTAGTGTTGGAAACTTTTGAAAGCATTTTCTTCGTGCTAGCTCATGAAGCATATGTTTGGATGAAAGTAGTGACTTCCTCTAATTCACACGCATTTGATGTAAGTTGTCGCCGTGGATTCGAGAAAGCTTGTTTTTATTTCCTTTGGAATCATCCCAAGTCAGTCATGCATTCGTGCGAAGTATTCTATGGTTTGGTAGATTAATTACCTACACTCCATATGGGCCCCTAGCACATCAAGCCACTAACTGATTTGTTCAAGGAGAAGAAGTTCCTTCATAAGAGCTAATCATATGACTTATGTTAGGACTATGTTATCCTCGTTGATGGTTCCCCACCTGGACTCGGTAGTGTTTTATCATAAGACTACTATGTGGTCATGCTTGTCTGGGACAGCGTGTTCACAAGTTGTAGCAGAACCAACTCATGTTCTGGAGCTTATTATCGTAGCTCATCTCCCGAGAATCTCGCAACGCCATCTTGTCGGTTTGTGTTGCAAACTTTCTTTCCAGACACGTTGTCTGAATTATCCTGTTACCAACCAGATCTGAATCTCAGGCAGATATGACGGTTGGAACTCTCCCAAGATTATGATGTAGGTCCCGAGAAGGTTGATGTTCTGGCCGACACACCTAGCCGGAAGATCTATCATTGTAGTATCTTGATTGAGCTATTTAACCATCTCCTCCATGAGGATTTAGTGCAACTTAGTATAGAAGTTGTTCCTTATGGATCCTTTGTGCCTCCGAAGTCAGACCTTTACTTGATGGCCATGATGATGCTTTAAGCATGATCGTGGTACCTAGAACGTCAAGGAGAACATTAGAAGCGGAGTGCTAAATGTCTCTCGGTCGATCCTCCAGATTATGTTTTCTTGGCTTCGCTAAGGTGAAATCTGAGAAAGTGTTGTCCTCCTTTACATCTGCATCCTCCATCACCGTTCATCATGGTAGTATGATGTGTTTCCAGGATCCTCGGCACGGATGTTGGTAAAACCTTGATGAATATGGAAATGCTCAAGTTCTTGAAAGCACGCTCAGTAACTAGGTTATATCCTTGGTATCAACTGGAATGTGCCTTCCATTTGCCGAGTTGTTCTACAGCCATAGTTTCCTTTCCAAATTGAGTGAGCCATTATTTTGAATTCTTTCAAACGATCATTTGAAAATTGCCTTAGGCTGGTATAAAGAGTTTCAATGATCTCTGAATCAAAAGTAATTCTTTTGCCACTTAAGGGAATATTTCTACGAGCCACCTTCCCTAAGGTGCCCGTTTATGGAATCATGGCAATTATTTCATCGCTATCTTGAAACCATTCACCATCTCCTCAAGCG
The DNA here is from genome assembly GCF_018294505.1 of Triticum aestivum. Lineage (NCBI taxonomy): Eukaryota > Viridiplantae > Streptophyta > Magnoliopsida > Poales > Poaceae > Triticum > Triticum aestivum. The sequence goes on along the minus strand of NC_057814.1, from coordinate 303,499,363 downwards.
TGGAATTGTTGCCTACCAAGTTGAACCCCGTCATCTGTTCTTCCATCCCTCTCGATGTGTTTTGTGTCTCAACTCGAGATGTTTCAACATCGCATTCCGCGAGTTGATCTTGTATAGTTCGATCTTCGAGAAGATCAATCCTGTAGAGTTTCCCTCTCTTCCGTCATCATAGTTGGATGAAGCTCTCGAAAGAAAAGATGTCAAGATCAAGATGATGCAATGAATCAACATCCTCGAGAAGAACAATGGGATTGTGAAGATTGTGTTAGCTTTTGTGTCCCCTTTTCCTCTTACCCTACGCTTGAATCTCGGGACGAGATTCTTGTTTTAGTGGGGGTGAGTTGTCACATCCCTAGTTCTGGTTTGCTCTAGGCTAGCTAGTCATGTGTGCATCATGTTTAAGTTTCAAATGAATTTGAAATGGGGATTGCCTAAACCCTAGCATTAAAGGAATTCACTAGGTTCAACTAAAATATTCCCAGTGACTCCAAATGGCTTTCAAAAATGTTCATTATTTCTGGGAAATGCTGGAAGCAATAACCAGACGTGTTGCACATTTTTCCATGACATATTTGGGCTCTGAATTAAATCATATAGTATTTGCATTTGGGCATTTAAATGCTATTGAATATTTTAAATGCTCAAATAATCATGAACTAAAATGTTTGCTGTTGGTTATATTCCAAAAAGTGGCATTGAGCAGTTTGATGATTTTTGGATCTGTCTAAGTATTTTAAATAAAGCCCTAAAGACTACAGAACAATAGAAAGCAGAAACTAAATTAGGAAAGAGAGAGAGAGAGAAGTACCTGGCCACTTACCTGGCACAGCCCACCTGCCAGCCCACCAGATAGCCCAACACTGTGCGGCCCAACCCAGCTGGCCGACGCCAGTCGTCGTCTCCACCGCGCCAGAAGGACGCCGAGCGTGTGCTCGCCGCGCGCGCCCACGCGCCGAGCCACCTCCTGCTTCCGCCGCTTCCGGACGCCTCCACGAGTGCCACGGCACTTCCCCGACCCCCCTCTCACTTCTCCCTCGCTCTCTGGACCCCTCCTCCTCCTCCGCTCTCCCTTCCTCTCGTCACCGAACGCACCTGAAAGCGCCGCTCGCCGATGCCATGACCACCGTGCTCCCCTCAACTCCCCACCTCGTCTGCAAGCTCCGCCATCGTCCGCTGCTTCGCCCCACCCTGGCCCCGAGTGCTGGGACGGCCTGCATCGCCGGCTGCTCCATCTTCTTCCTCCTCGGCCGCCGAAGGCCGCGCCCGTCGATTCGCCGCCGTCTCCGCGTCCCCGAGCTCGCCGACTTGCTCGTCCGACTCGCCGTGAGCCACTGACCCGAACCCCCCTCCTCTGCGCTCGATTTGCACGCTGTAGCCGTCGCTCCGCCGGAGACCGAACCCCGCCGTCGCCCGCGCTCGTCGCCGGTGCTGCTCCGGTGACCATTTGGTCCCGGACATGCGTCCATCGTACTCACCGCACCACGTAGACGCCGTAGGTGCTAAACACACATCGCCACGACCACCGCAACCGTGTCCCCGCTCTCTGCCGACTCCGGCCGCCGCAAACCTCGTCGCCGGCGCTGCTCCCGGCCACCCCAGCGCCCGCAACCGCCACCGTTGGATGCGCAACTCCGCCCTCATCCCGTAGCTGTGCTCCGCGCGCCAAACGACGCCCCGTAGGGCAAACCCGCGGCTCGCCGCCGCGTCTGGCCTCGCCGGCGGCTAAACGCCGGTGAGTTGACCTCGTTTGACCAGGCTGACCCCCTCCCCTGAGTCAATGACAAGTGGGGCCCGCCTGATAATTAACCTGGGTTTACTTTTAATTAACTCTAAATTGGTTAGTTAATTAACAGTGACACTGACGTGCGGACCCCACACGTCAGGTTTGACCTGGACCGGGTCAGTTGACCACTGACGTCACCCTGACGCACGCTGACGCAGTAATAGATTTTCTGGACTTATTCTTATACAGGAAATTCCAGAAAATCCTATAAACTTCTAAAAATCATAGAAAATCAACCGTAACTCCAAATGAAATAATTTATATATGAAAAATGATCAGAAAAATCCAATCTATCCATCTGTACCATCTCCATGCATGTTAGAACAACTTATGACTACTGTTTAGGACAATTCAATTAAATGGCATTTAAGAAATCACATATGGAGTTTGAATTTGAATCTTTGATTCAAGCCAACTCCATTTAACTTGCTGTTAGTTGCATTAGCTCAAAACACATTCATATTGCCATGTCATAGCATGCATCATATTGTGCATTGCATTGATCGTGTTTCTTCTTTGTTTGCCGGTATTGTCCCCTCTCGGTAGACGTTGCTTCGACGATGCGATCGATGACACCGATGAAGAGCTATGCTATCTTCAGAAGTGCCAGGCAAGCAAAACCCCCTTGCTCATTCCGATACAATCCCACTCTCTCGCTCCTGCTCTCTTTTACTGCATTAGGACAACAACGTTTCAACTGTTACATGCTGCGGTAGTTGAACCCCTTTCCTCTGCATGACCTGTCATTGCCACAGTAAATAGATGAAACCCACTAGCATGAGTAGGAGCTGTTTGAGCCCTGCTGTGCCTACTCATTCATGCTTGTTTGTCATGCCTGCTATTGCTTAGAGTTGTGTCAGGTCTGATTCATCGGGAATGAATTGGAAAGTTGTGAACATGTCCTACTGTGTGAGAGCTAAGTGTGTGAACACGATTTGGTAAAGGTAGCGGTGAGAGGCCATGTAGGAGTACATGGTGGGTTGTCTCATTGAAACCGTCCTCAGGAACTGAGTTCTGTGTTTGTGATCCATGAACAGTTACTACCACACATTGGGTTCCGGTAACTCGACCCCTCTCGGCTTATTAACCGCCTCGATCTCTGTCCAGGAGTTGCAACTAGTTTCTGGTGTTTGAAGGTAGTGTTAGTAGTCTACCAAGTGGCACCCGGTACAGGTGGGCTTGGGACAGACTAGGCACACGTGGCCTGGTGTACCGAGTGGCACCCGGATGGTGGGCTCGGGAACCCTGCACACATCGTTTGGGGCCGTGAGCGACACCCCGGCCGGATCTCCTTGCGGATGGAACCCGAATAGGCGATAAACCTGGACGAGAGACTTGTGTGGTTAGTCAGGTCGTGGCCGACTCCCTCGCCAGGCTTCCGCTTGAAGGTTGCCGAGGTACACGAGGTGTACATGGTGGTAAGTGGCGAGAGCGTGTGTGACGAAGTACACCCCTGCAGGGTTAATATGATCTATTCGAATAGCCGTGTCCGCGGAAAAGGACTTCTGGGTTGCCTATAACAGTTCATAGACAAGTGAAAGTGGATACTCTAAAATGCGCAAGATAAGCGTGAGTGCTGTGGATGGCGTTCTCGTAGGGAGACGGGAGCGGATCCATAGTGGTGTATTGATATGGTGAATATGTGGACTCGTGTGCGCCACCTCAAAAGAGTTACTTGCAGTCGTAGTTCAGGATAGCCACCGAGTCAAAGCTGGCTTGCTGCAGTTAAACTCCACCACCCCTTTTGTTGATATCGATGCATATGTAGATAGTTCTGATGTAAGTCTTGCTGGGTACATTTGTACTCACGTTTTCTTATTTTATGTTTTGCAGAGAGACGTCAGTCTCGCTAGTAGTTCCGTGTGGACTTCGACGTTTAGCTTGTTACCTCAGCTACGATCTTGTGCCCTCGGCAGGATCTGGTAGATAGTCAGGCTTCTCAGCCTTTTTCATTTGTAGATGTCTGTACCCAGACATGTTAAGCTTCCGCATGTGTTTTGACTTCTATGCTCTGAATGTTGGGTCATGAGACCCATGTTTGTAATATCTGGCTCTCCGGAGCCTAATAAATAAATACTCTGAGTCGTAGAGTCTTGTTGTGATGCCATGTTGTATTTGCACATATCGAGCATATTGTGTGTATGATTGAAATGCTTGGTATGTGTGGGATCCGACAATCTAGTTGTCTATCCTTAGCAGCCTCTCTTATGGGGAAATGTAGTCTAGTGCCTCCTTGAGCCATAGTAGTCCGCTACAGCCCGGTTCACCGGAGTCCTGCTAGCCCAGCACTACTGCTCTGGACACTTGACTGGCCGGCATGTGTTTCATATCGTTCCTGTGTCTGTCCCTTCGGGGAAATGTCACGCGGTGACATCCGGAGTCCTGCCTAGCCTGCTACAGCCCGGGTTCCCGGAGTCCTGTTAGCCCAGTGCTACAGCCCGGATTCGCACGCTGCTGACCGACACGTTCGATGTTGATTCATGTATGCCTGTCCCCATACGTTAGTGCCGCTTTGGGTTCACGACTAGCCATGTCGGCCCGGGTTCTCTGTCATATGGATGCTAGCGACATTGTCATATACGTGAGCCAAAAGGCGCAAACGGTCCCGGGCCATGGTAAGGCGACACCCGTGGGAGTACCGTGCGTGAGGCCGCAAAGTGATATGAGGTGTTACAGGCTAGATCGGTGTGACTCGGAATCGGGGTCCCGACATTCGGCGGCTTCGTAGTACAGGCCAACTCGCTTGGCCATCTGGAGCAGATCGATAGCTATGCCCTTGGCCACCAGGTCAGATTTGGAAGCTTGAAGTACGTTGCGGATAGCCGTGGAGACTTGATCTTCAATGGATTTGAGACCGCGGCGGTCGCTCCCCCTCGCTCTGATGAACATGACTTAAATCTGTCACCGGACCATATTCGGGAGATGGTTTCTGTAACTGCTACGGCCTTAGATCCGAAGCAGATTGCACCATCCGAAGCCACAGAGTCCGTGGAGTTGGAGCCGCACACAGACTCAACATCTAGAAATATCTGCGTCAACGGAGTTCCGGACTCGTTTCCGGCTATAAGTTCCGAACCACGCACTCTTGCGGGCATAGAGCTGGATCGGTTATCGATCTTCGAGTTCAGCGCCGCAGACGTGTTCCAACACTCGCCCTTGGGTGATGTGCTAAATTCTCTTGGCAGGGGACTCACAGCCGAACTATGTCCAGTTCGAACTGGTGGCTGATGATGGAGAATTTCGCTTCCCACCCGCCACCACTTCATAGCCACAGTCGAGGACTTATCCGACGTGCTTGATTATGGCTCCGAGGACATCGACGGTATGGACGACGATGCCGACAAGGAGCAAGGCCAAGACCCGCCATTCACTGGACGTTGGACGGCCACCTCTTCGTACGATGTGTACATGGTTGACACACCTAAAAAAGATAGCGACGATGGCAAAGAAGACCCAGTTGCGAATAAACCTCCTGAGACACAGTCGAAGCGCCGGTGCCCTAAACGCCGTTCTAAGTCACGTCGCTCAAAAGATAGCAACACTGGCACCGGAGAAAATAGTACTCTGGACGACGCCAAAAACAATGAAGACCCTGTTGGAGCAACATCCGAACAGGAGGAACAAGACAACGGGCAAGTTAACCCTGATAAACAGGCCATGCCCAATGACCCGGATGATCATAGTTACCGTCCACTCTCCGAGGACGAGGAGAGCCTCGGCAACGAGGATTTCATCGTGCCTGAGGCACCCCTCGAACAGGAGTGCTTCAAGTGCCAGCTAATAGCTACTGCAAGAAGCCTGAAGAAGAAGCAGCAACAGCTTCAAGCTGATCAAGACCTACTCATTGACAGATGGACTGATGTCCTAGCAGCCAAAGAATACGGCCTCAAGTGTCCAGCCAAGAATTACCTGAAGCGCAGGCTGCTGCCTCAGTTCGATGAGGAGGTGCCGGAGCCCATACCTCCCTCGCGCAATGCGGAACGACCACCACGTGGTCGGGATAGTGCAGCGGACCGACCACCCCGCGGTCGGGACAAAACGACAATTCAGGCCGAACAGCAGCCCGCCCCACCGCCTCGTAAAAACAGAGACAAAACAACTCGGGACTACACATACGACCTTCGGCAGGACCTGGACAGTAGAGCAGGACACACCAGATCAATCTACGCATCGCGAGGACGCTCTTCAACTCGCGATGACGGCTACCTATTCCGACGTGACAAACCTAGTCACGCCCGGGCCGATAACTGCAGGCGGACTTCATCGGAGGTGCGCCGCGACGCGGCCCGATATAGAGGCGCCACACACCCTCTTTGCTTCACAAATGAAGTAATGGATCACGAATTCCCTGAGGGGTTCAAGCCCGTCAATATTGAATCATACGACGGAACAACCGATCCCGCAGTATGGATCGAGGATTTTATTCTCCACATCCATATGGCCCGAGGAGACGATCTCCACGCCATCAAATACCTCGCACTTAAACTAAAAGGGCCAACTAGACACTGGTTAAATAGCCTGCCTAAAAATTCCATCGGCAGCTGGGAGGACTTGGAAGAAGCTTTTCTTGACAACTTCCAAGGTACTTATGTCCGGCCACCAGACGCTGATGACTTAAGTCATATAGTTCAACACCCTGGAGAATCAGCCAGAAAATTCTGGACTAGGTTCCTAACCAAAAAGAACTAGATCGTTGACTGTCCGGATGCCGAAGCCCTAGCGGCCTTCAAATACAACATCCGTGACGAATGGCTCGCCCACCACCTCGGCCAAGAAAAGACGAAATCCATGGCAGCCCTCACGGCACTCATGACCCGCTTTTGCGCGGGTGAGGATAGTTGGCTGGCTCGTAGTAAAAACACAGCCAACGAGGCAGGCCCCTCCGAGGCCAAAAATAGCACCGGCAAGCTCCAGCGCAATAGACACAAACGCCGAAGCAATGGCGATAACACTGATGACACTACAGTTAACGCCAGATTCAGCGGCTCCAAGTCCGGCCAGCGGAAGAAGCCCTACAAAAGGAACAGTGAGGAACCATCCAGCTTGGACCGAATACTCGACCGTCCGTGCCAGATACATGGCACCCCAGACAAACAAGCCAATCACACCAACAGATGTTGTGTTTTAAACAGGCTGGCAAGTTAAATGCCGAGAACAAGGAAAAGGGATCACAAAGTGAGGACGGTGACGAAGAGCCCCGGCAGCCGAACACTGGGGGGCAGAAGAAATTTCCCCCTCAAGTCAAAACGGTGAACATGATATATGCTACGCACATCCCCAAAAGGGAGCGCAAGCGTGCACTCAGGGACGTCTACGCGGTAGAGCCAGTCGCCCCAAAATTCAATCCGTGGTCGTCATTCCCGATCACCTTCGATCATCGAGATCATCCAACTAGTATCCATCATGGCGGTTCGGCCGCACTGGTCCCCGACCCAATCATCGATGGATTTCACCTGACACGAGTCCTAATGGACGGTGGTAGCAGCCTCAACCTGCTCTATCAGGATATAGTGCGCAAAATGGGCATTAGTCCCGCACGAATCAAGCCCACAAAGACGACCTTTAAAGGAGTCATACCAGGCGTAGAGGCCCGTTGTACGGGCTCAATCACGCTGGAAGTGGTCTTCGGTTCCCCGGACAACTTCCGAAGCGAAGAGCTAATATTTGATATCGTCCCCTTCCGCAGCGGCTACCACGCACTGCTCGGACGAACCGCGTTTGCTAGATTCAACGCGGTGCCACACTATGCATATCTCAAGCTCAAGATGCCCGGTCCACCGCGGCGTCATAACAGTCAATCGAAACACCGAACGCTCCCTCCTTATAGAGGAGCACACAGCCGCCCTAGCAGCAGAGGTACAGAGCGGCCTTCTCAAGCAGAACTATAATCCGGCTGCCGAGCCCCTGGACATCATTAAGAGGGTCCGCACCACACTACAACAGGATAGCTCTGGACATCATTAAGAGGGTCCGCACCACACTACAACAGGATAGCTCGGCTCGTCAAGAGCTCCGTCCCAGTCCCGATGAGGTAGTGGCATTCGTACCACACGTACATAACTACGCACTCAAAATCCCATGGGCATCGACGGAGGCACAGCTAGCTTGTAGTCCATAGTTCGGCTACACCGATCCCGGACTCACTTGCATCTTTACTATTTCCTTTTTCCCCTTTTTTAGGTCTCTTTTATACATGCCTCCTTCGATGGCCTGATTACTGGTCCTGTCAAAGGACAAGTACACCAGATTGGCATAGAGCACAAGCATACAGGGGGAGTTCTAGAGGACAATCCAATGATTACTCTACCTGTTTCCAGTACCCCAAATGCAGCTCTCCCTTGGTTATGGCATGTTAAATAGCTGGTTGCGTATCGCACTATTTGTATAAATGCACCTTGACGCATTAACCCAACTATAATGGAAACAGTTCACGGCCCAAGTCGAAGGGCCCCAGATAGTACCTCTGCTCTCTTTCTATTTCCCTTTGCCAGTAACTACTTACCTTCTCGCACCCGTACACTTTGGTACGTTTCATATTTGCCAGGGGCTCCCCATCGCCCCATAATGTGGCAATAAAGTCCGAACACTTCTTATCAACAAGTTCGGCACCCCGAATTTAGCATTATATGCATTGGCTCCTGTCACATCCCTAGTTCTGTTTTGCTCTAGGCTAGCTAGTCATGTGTGCATCATGTTTAAATTTCAATGAATTTGAAATGGGGACATGTGAAAGCCTGAGAAATCATTTCTGAAAAAGACCAAGATAAATATTGCTTCAAATAGGTCCAAGAAAATGTTCATGTTTCTCTATGGAAATATTGGCCAGAATTAAAATTCAAACCAATATTTTTAGGAGCTCATAAATATTTGTTTTGGCCATTTGAAGCTAATGCAATAATTATTTGCATTGGATATATATACATGTTATATATTTTATATATGTCCAATAATTCTGGGTAAATGTGAGGGGCTCTGGAATAATCCAAATAGTCCCTACAAAAATTTACCAGAAGCATATAAAATGATTTAGCGCAGAGACTAAATCAAAACAGAGTTAAAACAAATGGGAAAACAGAAACTAAAATAGAAAGTAAAGAGAGAGAGAGAGGGAGTTACCTGGCCTTTCAGGCGGCCCAGCTGGCGGCCCAGCAGGCTGGCCCAGCCCAGCTTCCCGCCTGTCGTCTTCCTCCTCGTGCCAGTGGGCACGAGGGCGTGTGGCCGCCGCGCGCGCCCACGCGCTTGGCCACCTCCTGCTTGGTTGGCCTCCCCGACCCCTCTGGACGACGCCACGCGCCACCCCGGGCCCTCTCACTCCTCCCTCCATGCTCATCCCCTCCCTTGTCTCTCTCCCGCGACAACCGAGCAGAGCTCGTCGCCACCGCTCGCCGTTGCCGCACCCACAGCCTTCCCCGCGCCTCTCCGACGTAACCACGAGCTCCGCCACGACGTCGTCGTCCTCTCCATCGAGTCACGCGGCGCCAGAAGCCTTGCTGCATCTCCAACGCCGCCGATCTCGACCTCGGGCGCCGGTGATCCCCACCATCGTTTCGCCGGACCCCGTGCCTCCCCTGCCTCGCCAGCAGCACCAGAAGAACCGCGGTGAGCCGTTGCACCGTTTCCCCCTTGCCTCATTGCGTGATTCGCCCCCTAGCCGCATCAACCACCAGAGCCGACCGCTCCCCGCCGCCGGCCATGTCGCCGCCGCGGTTGCAACACCCGCACGCCGCACCAGAGCACGTAGGCGTGCTCAGCGCTTCCTCAGGAAGCCGCAGACCCCACCAGTTCGCCTCGAAACGCGCTGTGGCGCCTAACCCGTCGGTGCCCGAGCTCCGGCCGCCGCCGCGAGCTCGCTTCCGGCGAGCTCGGTCCGTCCCAGCCCCTCCCGTCTGCCCTAGCAGATGCACGCGAACGCCAGCTCGCCGTAGCTCCAAACCGCGCCGCAAATCACCGCCTGTAGCGCCGTCCCGAGCAACTCCGGCGATCCTCCGCCGTCAGGTTTGGTCGCCGGCGTCCAACTCCGGTGGTTGGTGACGTGGCACCGTCATTAGCGCTAACTAACCCCCTAGAGTCACTGACAGTGGGCCCCGCAGCGGGTCAAAGCCAGAGTCAACGCGGGGTTAACCAGAGTTCAACACTGTCTCAATGACATGCGGGTCCCACCGTCAGGTTTGACCGTGGTTGACTGCTGACGTCGCTATGACACACTGCTGACGTCATAAATACATTTGCTGGGATTTTCTTATTTAGTAATAAATCTGAAAATTCCAGAAAATGTTTAAAACTTCAAAAACCCATAGAAATTAATCTATAACTCCAAATGAAATGATTCATATATGAAAAATTATCAGAAAAATCCAAAGAATCTGTTTATGGCATCCTCATGCATGTTTGAACAACTTACAGCCACTGTATATGACAATTTGAATAAATGGCATTTGAAATGTCTTATATGGAGTTTGAATTTGAACCTAAGGTTCAAACCAACTCCATTTAATATGTTGCTAGTTGCATTAGCTCAAAACACATTCATATTGCCATGTCATAGCATGCATCATATTGTGCATTGCATTGATCGTGTTTCTTCTCTGTTTGCCGGTGTTGTCCCCTCTCAGTAGACATTGCTTCGACGATGCGATCGACGACACCGATGAAGAGCTATACTATCTTCGGAAGTGTCAGGCAAGCAAAACCCCCTTGTTCATTCCGATACAATCCCACTCTCTCGCTCCTGCTCTCTTTTACTGCATTAGGACAACAACGATTCATCTGTTACTTGCTGCGGTAGTTGAACCCCTTATCCTCTGCATGACCTGTCATTGCCACAGTAAATAGATGAAACCCACTAGCATGAGTAGGAGTTGTTTGAGCCCTGATGTGCCTACTCATTCATGCTTGTTTGTCATGCCTGCTATTGCTTAGAGTTGTGTCAGGTCTGATTCATCGGGGATGAATTGGAAAGTGGTGAACATGTCCTACTGTGTGAGAGCTAAGGGTGTGAACACGATTTGGTAAAGGTAGCGGTGAGAGGCCATGTAGGAGTACATGGTGGGTTGTCTCATTGAAACCGTCCTCAGGAACTGAGTTCTGTGTTTGTGATCCATGAACAGTTACTACCACACATTGGGTTCCGGTAACTCGACCCCTCTCGGCTTATTAACCGCCTCGATCTCTGTCCAGGAGTTGCAACTAGTCTCTGGTGTTTGTAGGTTGTGTTAGTAGTCTACCAAGTGGTACCCGGTACAGGTGGGCTTGGGACAGACTAGGCACCGTGGCACGGTGTACCAAGCGTAGATCCATCCGTCGAGGTGGGCTTGGGAACCCTGTTCACATCGTTTGGGGCCGTGAGCGACACCCCGGCCGGATCTCCTTGCGGATGGAACCCGAATAGGCGATAAACCTGGACTAGAGACTTGTGTGGTTAGTCAGGTCGTGGCCGACTCCCTCGCCAGGCTTCCGCTTGAAGGTTGCCGAGGTACACGACGTGTACATGGTGGTAAGTGGCGAGAGCGTGTGTGACGAAGTACACCCCTGCAGGGTTAATATGATCTATTCGAATAGCCGTGTCCGCGGTAAAGGACTTCTGGGTTGCCTGTACAGTTCATAGACAAGTGAAAGTGGATACTCTAAAATGCGCAAGATAAGCGTGAGTGCTATGGATGGCGTTCTCGTAGGGAGACGGGAGCGGATCCATAGTGGTGTATTGATATGGTGAATATGTGGACTCGTGTGCGCCACCTCAAAAGAGTTACTTGCAGTCATAGTTTAGGATAGCCACCGAGTCAAAGCTGGCTTGCTGCAGTTAAACTCCACCACCCCTTTTGTTGATACCGATGCATATGTAGATAGTTCTGATGTAAGTCTTGCTGGGTACATTTGTACTCACGTTTGCTTATTTTATGTTTTGCAGAGAGACGTCAGTCTCGCTAGTAGTTCCATGTGGACTTCGACGTTTAGCTTGATACCTCAGCTACGATCTTGTGCCCTCGGCAGGATCTAGTAAATAGTCAGGCTTCTCAGCCTTTTTCATTTGTAGATGTCTGTACTCAGACATGTTAAGCTTCCGCATGTGCTTTGACTTGTATGCTCTGAATGTTGGGTCATGAGACCCATGTTTGTAATATCTGGCTCTTCGGAGCCTAATGAATAAATACTCTGAGTCGTAGAGTCTTGTTGTGATGCCATGTTGTATTTGCACATATCGAGCATATTGTGTGTATGATTGAAATGCTTGGTATGTGTGGGATCCGACAACCTAGTTGTTTATCCTTGGTAGCCTCTCTTATGGGGAAATGTAGTTTGTGCTTCCATGAGCCATAGTAGTCCGCTACAGCCCGGTTCACCGGAGTCCTGCTAGCCCAGCACTACTGCTCTGGACACTTGACTGGCCGGCATGTGTTTCATATCGTTCCTGTGTCTGTCCCTTCGGGGAAATGTCACGCGGTGACATCCGGAGTCCTGCCTAGCCTGCTACAGCCCGGGTTCCCGGAGTCCTGTTAGCCCAGTGCTACAGCCCGGATTCGCACGCTGCTGACCGACACGTTCGATGTTGATTCATGTATGCCTGTCCCCATACGTTAGTGCCGCTTTGGGTTCACGACTAGCCATGTCGGCCCGGGTTCTCTGTCATATGGATGCTAGCGACACTATCATATACGTGAGCCAAAAGGCGCAAACGGTCCCGGGCCATGGTAAGGCGACACCCGTGGGAATACCGTGCGTGAGGCCGCAAAGTGATATGAGGTGTTACCGGCTAGATCGATGTGATTTGGAATCGGGGTCCCGACAGCTTTGGTATCAGAGCCTGACTGCCTGTAGGTTTACGAAGCCAAACTGGTCGAAGTTGAGTCTAGAAATGCTTTAGTTATATAAGGGAATTGATTGTGGAAGGGAACGTAAGGCTCTTTTTACTCCTTTACCTTATGCCCTTCTGATCTGAGTCACCCTCTTCTCTTCTGCGGGGATTAAGAACTAGGCTTCTCATCTTTCTATCAGGATCACGTGTTACTAATCCGTAGACTCGTAGGATTGTTGGTTTCAAGCCTCAGTTCAGTTTCTACTACTTCCATGAGTTGACAGTTCATCCCAGAACCTTGATATGATGTTGTTAAGTGACTATGCAAATCCTTGTGAATGTCTCAAATCCTTTCTAAGCATTTACAGCCGTTATGCTATCCCAGTCATCCCAGGCTTCTAAACAATCTGATGCATTTGCAAAATCCTTTCCCTCTGTTTTTGCGTCCCTTTGGGCCAGATTAAGCACACTATCGGTGCGTTGAGGCACTCTATTGCCTCGGTATATATGTTGGAGCTATTATTATGACCCTAGGTGTTTTAGGGAGTCGCCTAGTAATCTAGCAATGCTTGCATCCCCAGTGTGATGATTCTGGCCATTACTCTCGAAAGCATCCCGTGATGCCACTTAGTTAGTAGGCATTCTATTCCCGGGTTTCTGAACTCGAGATTCACCCTACTTACTTCATGTTGATAGTGTTGCTAGTTCCTTTAGGATATTAGTAACCCTTGTGATAGTCTTCGAGGTCCGTGGTATCTCATTCTTCCAATACCATGAACCATTATGGCAGAAGTTCTTTTAACCAAAAGATCACAACCAGGGCGCTCTTGAGGAGTACTCCATTCATATTGTGACTCTGCCAGTCCTTCCTCCTCTGCATGGATTATCCGGAAGAAATATGGTGAACTTGTTCGACATACTAATCCATGCATCCGCAACTCAGAAAATCATATGTTCTTTTGGGTTGTCCCTCTTTAGCTGTATTCCGACCTTCATCTATCAATTGATAGTCAAGGGTATGTGTGCGATCGTGTTCATCGATGCGTACTATCCTTGTGGCCTGTCAAGCCGTTCTATTTCAGAATGACTAGGAGAAACAAACTCCAAAACCTCGTCCATATCTAGGATTGGGTCAAAGCAAGTGTATTCCGCAGGCCAAAATGCCAATCCAGCTTTTGCTCTGCTCTACCTTGGAGCGTCACCATCTTTATGTCAAGAGTGTCATGAGAATTGCACCACCTCTTATGAATTCTTGATTAAGTGATACTTCTCGCCATCATTATTCATTCCTCGGTTCCGTGTTGTCACAACCGGAATACCGACAAGTGAACCGTGATGTGTGAAATCAATACTCTGAGCAACTCGTTGCTTGGTAGTTAATGACAATACTCTCATCCTTAGCGTGCCGGTTATTCAATCATCATCCTGAGATTGATCGTGTTACCTAGTCCATTTTTCCTGGTGCACTCTTTGGTCAACGAGTTAGGATTGTATCAATTCCTCGCTCTTTTTGTTCACATCGTTTTGCCCTGAAAAGCAAGTTTGTTCTCGAGCTTAGTAACATATCGGTGGTTCGTGATTTCTCGAATATCTTCTCGGAAGTGTTACCAGGTTGACACCTGACCGCTATGTTGAGCTCGTGATCAAATGGTTTTCCAATAAACCACTCTTTCTCCAAGAATCTGTGTTGGATACCTTGAGCTAGTTGGTTAAGCTAAACAACAACTTGGAGAGTTGGAAGATAAAAGCTTGCCTGACTTAGTTCTTTCCAAAGGATATCTCTTGTGTGTGTTTGTTGTAGAAAGATGATTTCTTCAACGATTGGTCCTCGTGATCAATTAATGGACCTATCCTCTTAACCAAACTTTGATTTGAGTATGGGCTATTGTCAAATCAAATCAGAACCAACGATGTTCATAATGTTGTCTTACTCGTGGTTGATTCCTCGAGCATACACCATTATATCTTTTGGGCCTGACCAATGCTATTCCCGTGTTTACCTAATTTTGGAATTCCATCTATATGGAAGCCTGGATGGATTGTTGCTGAGCCCATTGACAACAATCCCGTCTTGTCCATGATTTTGTTGAGCATTAAGCTAGTGTTGGAAACTTTTATAAGCATTATCTTCATGTTCCGTCCATGAAGCATGTGTTCGGATGAAAGAAGTGACTCTCTCTAATTCACGTGCACTTGGTGTAAGTTGCCGCCGTGGATCCGAGAAAGCTTGTTTTGCTTCCTCTGGAATCATCCCAAGTTAGTCATGCATGTGCGAAGTATTCTATGGTTTGATAGACTGATCATCTTCATTCTGTAATGTATCCCTGGCACACGAAGCCACTGATTGATTTGTTCAAGGAGAAGAAGTTCCTTCTTAAGAATCATGACTTATGTTAGGACTTTGTTATCCTCGTTGATGGTCCCCCACCTGAACTCGGTAGTGTTTTATTATAAGACTACCACGTGGTCATGCTTGTCTTGGATAGCGTGTTCACAGGTTTGTAGCAGAACCAGCTCATGTTTTGGAGCTTGCTATCGTAGCTCATGCCCCGAGAATCTCGCAACGTCATCTCGTCGAATTGCGTTGCAAACTTTCATTTTTCTTTCTAGACTTGATGAGTCTGGAATATCCCGACACCAACCAGATCTGAATCTCAGGCAGATGTGATGGTTGAACGTTTCCCAAGAACTATACTAATGGTCTCTCTGTTACCGGTAAGTGGATGTCGTGGCCAACACACCCAGCCGGAAGACCTATTATTGTAGTATCTTGATTGAGAAAGTTGGCCACCCCCCCATAAGGATTTCGTAGGATTTGCTCCCTAGTTATTCCTTATGGATTTTTATATTTCCGAAGTCCGACCTTTTACCTGATGTTCTAGATATCAAACCATATCTATGAATGGGATATGCTAGTGCATCAAGGAGAACATTAGAAGCGGAGTGCTAGATGTCTCTCGGTCGATCATCCAGATTTGCTTCTTTGGCATTGCCAAGGAAAAATCTGAGAAAGTGATGTCCTCCTTTGCACCTGCATCCTCCATCACCGTTCATCATGGTAGTATGTTGTGCTGCCAGGATCCTCGACACGGATATTGGTAAAACTTGATGAATATGGAAATGCTCAAGTTCTTGAGAGCACGCGCAAGCATTAGGTGTCATCATCGGCACTAACTGGGATTGGCCCCAATTTCCTCGGTTATGTTATAACCTTTCCAATAGTGGAATCACTCTCTACTATTGGGTTTATCCCCAGTTACTAGAATCATTCCCATCATTTGCATTTTGTTCCCAGCTTGCATCTCAGTAATTACTGTTTAGGATCATCTTCAAAGGTGGACTTACCATGAGTCCCATTCATTTCCGATGATAAGCAAAATCATCCATGGTGTTGTCATCAACAAGGTAGTCCACATCAACCATTCTAGTCCGATTATGCCATTCTTTAGAATTCGTTCACACGATCGTTGTGATTGCCTTACGCTGGTATGAAGAGTTTCAATGATCTCTGAATCAAAAGTAATTCTTTTTGCCACTTAAGGGAAGAATTCTACGAGTCACCTTTTCCAAGGTGCCCCATTATGGAATCATGGCAATTCTTCCTCGCTATCCTGAAACCTTCGTCAAATTGTTTCTTCCGTCCCTTCTGATGCATGTTTTGCCTCTCAGCTCCATAGATATTTCTATGTCCCATTCCGTGAGTTGATCTTGTGATCATTAAGATGATCCTAAGTTGCTCGAACCTCAGGAAGATTGATTCTTCTAAAAATTCTCCCTCTCTATTCGTTGTTATGTTGGATGTAGTTCTCAAAGCGAGACGTTGAGATCAAGGGATGCAATGAATCAACATCTCCGAGAAGAACAATTGGATCGTGAAGATTATGTTAGTTTGCGTTCCCCTTTCATCTTACCCTACGCTTGAATCTCGGGACGAGATTTTTGTTTAGTGGGGGTGAGTTGTCACATCCCTAGTTCTGTTTTGCTCTAGGCTAGCTAGTCATGTGTGCATCATGTTTAAATTTCAATGAATTTGAAATGGGGACATGTGAAAGCCTCAGAAATCATTTCTGAAAAAGACCAAGATAAATATTGCTTCAAATAGGTCCAAGAAAATGTTCATGTTTCTCTATGGAAATATTGGCCAGAATTAAAATTCAAACCAATATTTTTAGGAGCTCATAAATATTTGTTTTGGGCATTTGAAGCTAATGCAATAATTATTTGCATTGGATATATATACATGTTATATATTTTATATATGTCCAATAATTCTGGGTAAATGTGAGGGGCTCTGGAATAATCCAAATAGTCCCTACAAAAATTTACCAGAAGCATATAAAATGATTTAGCGCAGAGACTAAATCAAAACAGAGTTAAAACAAATGGGAAAACAGAAACTAAAATAGAAAGTAAAGAGAGAGAGAGAGAGGGAGTTACCTGGCCTTTCAGGCGGCCCAGCTGGCGGCCCAGCTGGCTGGCCCAGCCCAGCTTCCCGCCTGTCGTCTTCCTCCTCGTGCCAGTGGGCACGAGGGCGTGTGGCCGCCGCGCGCGCCCACGCGCTTGGCCACCTCCTGCTTGGTTGGCCTCCCCGACCCCTCTGGACGACGCCACGCGCCACCCCGGGCCCTCTCACTCCTCCCTCCATGCTCATCCCCTCCCTTGTCTCTCTCCCGCGACAACCGAGCAGAGCTCGTCGCCACCGCTCGCCGTTGCCGCACCCACAGCCTTCCCCGCGCCTCTCCGACGTAACCACGAGCTCCGCCACGACGTCGTCGTCCTCTCCATCGAGTCACGCGGCGCCAGAAGCCTTGCTGCATCTCCAACGCCGCCGATCTCGACCTCGGGCGCCGGTGATCCCCACCATCGTTTCGCCGGACCCCGTGCCTCCCCTGCCTCGCCAGCAGCACCAGAAGAACCGCGGTGAGCCGTTGCACCGTTTCCCCCTTGCCTCATTGCGTGATTCGCCCCCTAGCCGCATCAACCACCAGAGCCGACCGCTCCCCGCCGCCGGCCATGTCGCCGCCGCGGTTGCAACACCCGCACGCCGCACCAGAGCACGTAGGCGTGCTCAGCGCTTCCTCAGGAAGCCGCAGACCCCACCAGTTCGCCTCGAAACGCGCTGTGGCGCCTAACCCGTCGGTGCCCGAGCTCCGGCCGCCGCCGCGAGCTCGCTTCCGGCGAGCTCGGTCCGTCCCAGCCCCTCCCGTCTGCCCTAGCAGATGCACGCGAACGCCAGCTCGCCGTAGCTCCAAACCGCGCCGCAAATCACCGCCTGTAGCGCCGTCCCGAGCAACTCCGGCGATCCTCCGCCGTCAGGTTTGGTCGCCGGCGTCCAACTCCGGTGGTTGGTGACGTGGCACCGTCATTAGCGCTAACTAACCCCCTAGAGTCACTGACAGTGGGCCCCGCAGCGGGTCAAAGCCAGAGTCAACGCGGGGTTAACCAGAGTTCAACACTGTCTCAATGACATGCGGGTCCCACCGTCAGGTTTGACCGTGGTTGACTGCTGACGTCGCTATGACACACTGCTGACGTCATAAATACATTTGCTGGGATTTTCTTATTTAGTAATAAATCTGAAAATTCCAGAAAATGTTTAAAACTTCAAAAACCCATAGAAATTAATCTATAACTCCAAATGAAATGATTCATATATGAAAAATTATCAGAAAAATCCAAAGAATCTGTTTATGGCATCCTCATGCATGTTTGAACAACTTACAGCCACTGTATATGACAATTTGAATAAATGGCATTTGAAATGTCTTATATGGAGTTTGAATTTGAACCTAAGGTTCAAACCAACTCCATTTAATATGTTGCTAGTTGCATTAGCTCAAAACACATTCATATTGCCATGTCATAGCATGCATCATATTGTGCATTGCATTGATCGTGTTTCTTCTCTGTTTGCCGGTGTTGTCCCCTCTCAGTAGACATTGCTTCGACGATGCGATCGACGACACCGATGAAGAGCTATACTATCTTCGGAAGTGTCAGGCAAGCAAAACCCCCTTGTTCATTCCGATACAATCCCACTCTCTCGCTCCTGCTCTCTTTTACTGCATTAGGACAACAACGATTCATCTGTTACTTGCTGCGGTAGTTGAACCCCTTATCCTCTGCATGACCTGTCATTGCCACAGTAAATAGATGAAACCCACTAGCATGAGTAGGAGTTGTTTGAGCCCTGATGTGCCTACTCATTCATGCTTGTTTGTCATGCCTGCTATTGCTTAGAGTTGTGTCAGGTCTGATTCATCGGGGATGAATTGGAAAGTGGTGAACATGTCCTACTGTGTGAGAGCTAAGGGTGTGAACACGATTTGGTAAAGGTAGCGGTGAGAGGCCATGTAGGAGTACATGGTGGGTTGTCTCATTGAAACCGTCCTCAGGAACTGAGTTCTGTGTTTGTGATCCATGAACAGTTACTACCACACATTGGGTTCCGGTAACTCGACCCCTCTCGGCTTATTAACCGCCTCGATCTCTGTCCAGGAGTTGCAACTAGTCTCTGGTGTTTGTAGGTTGTGTTAGTAGTCTACCAAGTGGTACCCGGTACAGGTGGGCTTGGGACAGACTAGGCACCGTGGCACGGTGTACCAAGCGTAGATCCATCCGTCGAGGTGGGCTTGGGAACCCTGTTCACATCGTTTGGGGCCGTGAGCGACACCCCGGCCGGATCTCCTTGCGGATGGAACCCGAATAGGCGATAAACCTGGACTAGAGACTTGTGTGGTTAGTCAGGTCGTGGCCGACTCCCTCGCCAGGCTTCCGCTTGAAGGTTGCCGAGGTACACGACGTGTACATGGTGGTAAGTGGCGAGAGCGTGTGTGACGAAGTACACCCCTGCAGGGTTAATATGATCTATTCGAATAGCCGTGTCCGCGGTAAAGGACTTCTGGGTTGCCTGTACAGTTCATAGACAAGTGAAAGTGGATACTCTAAAATGCGCAAGATAAGCGTGAGTGCTATGGATGGCGTTCTCGTAGGGAGACGGGAGCGGATCCATAGTGGTGTATTGATATGGTGAATATGTGGACTCGTGTGCGCCACCTCAAAAGAGTTACTTGCAGTCATAGTTTAGGATAGCCACCGAGTCAAAGCTGGCTTGCTGCAGTTAAACTCCACCACCCTTTTTGTTGATACCGATGCATATGTAGATAGTTCTGATGTAAGTCTTGCTGGGTACATTTGTACTCACGTTTGCTTATTTTATGTTTTGCAGAGAGACGTCAGTCTCGCTAGTAGTTCCATGTGGACTTCGACGTTTAGCTTGATACCTCAGCTACGATCTTGTGCCCTCGGCAGGATCTAGTAAATAGTCAGGCTTCTCAGCCTTTTTCATTTGTAGATGTCTGTACTCAGACATGTTAAGCTTCCGCATGTGCTTTGACTTGTATGCTCTGAATGTTGGGTCATGAGACCCATGTTTGTAATATCTGGCTCTTCGGAGCCTAATGAATAAATACTCTGAGTCGTAGAGTCTTGTTGTGATGCCATGTTGTATTTGCACATATCGAGCATATTGTGTGTATGATTGAAATGCTTGGTATGTGTGGGATCCGACAACCTAGTTGTTTATCCTTGGTAGCCTCTCTTATGGGGAAATGTAGTTTGTGCTTCCATGAGCCATAGTAGTCCGCTACAGCCCGGTTCACCGGAGTCCTGCTAGCCCAGCACTACTGCTCTGGACACTTGACTGGCCGGCATGTGTTTCATATCGTTCCTGTGTCTGTCCCTTCGGGGAAATGTCACGCGGTGACATCCGGAGTCCTGCCTAGCCTGCTACAGCCCGGGTTCCCAGAGTCCTGTTAGCCCAGTGCTACAGCCCGGATTCGCACGCTGCTGACCGACACGTTCGATGTTGATTCATGTATGCCTGTCCCCATGCGTTAGTGCCGCTTTGGGTTCATGACTAGCCATGTCGGCCCGGGTTCTCTGTCATATGGATGCTAGCGACACTATCATATACGTGAGCCAAAAGGCGCAAACGGTCCCGGGCCATGGTAAGGCGACACCCGTGGGAATACCGTGCGTGAGGCCGCAAAGTGATATGAGGTGTTACCGGCTAGATCGATGTGATTTGTTATCGGGGTCCCGACAGCTCCGAATCATGTCTTTGGTCAATAGTTGGGTTGCCCGGCTCCTGTGCTTGCTACCCTACTTCCGCTACATCGGCTAGGGTAGTAAAGGGAGAACTACTGCGATTGTGCCCTGGTCTAAACCGGAAGAGCACCTCAGTAGAGAAAGCCGAAAAATGACTGTCATGATGCGGCGAGAGCCGGTCAGCTATTCGGAGGTTACAAATCGCTGGAGATTTTTTCCGCATTTTGCGAAGGATCGGTACATCCTGATCACACGCTGACAGCACTCTGGTTCATATACCAGGGGCTGCGCCCATGTTTTATTATAAAACTCCCATGGCTAAGTGAGGGCGTTTAAGCCGCATAGTCTGATTGCCTGGTTTTGCGCTAAACAACTCCTTCAAGGACCATATCATTGGATCAAGATTGTTTAGATTCCATCCCGAACACAGCCGTATTTCCTACGTGAGGGCAGAAGCCGATGCCTGGCCAACCCTCAGATTCCATACAACACGACCGCACAGGAGGAAACAATTAAAACATAACAAATATTATATTACAAACCAGGCTTTGTTTTCATCATACAAGGTAAAGACAAAACACGAATACATTCATTCAAAAATATCCCTCTAGGACATCCGCAAAGTATCGCTCAGGTGTGCGGTGCTCCTTGCCCTCTGGCGGCCCCCGGGCCACCTCGACGGCGTCCATCTTCGCCCACCACATCTTGCAAAGGGCGAAGGCCATGCGAGCACCTTCGATGCAGACTGATCGCTTGACGATGTCTAGCCGCGGACAGGCTTCCACCACCCGCTTCATGAGGCCAAAATAACTGCTAGGTATAGCTTCAGCTGGCCACAGCCAGATTATTAAATCCTTCATGGCCAGTTCAGCCACCCTGTGCAGCTCGACCAACTGTTTCAGTTGATCGGCAAAGGGCACCGGATGTTCTGGCACAGCATACTGCGACCAGAACAGCTTCTCCGTGGAATTCCCTTCTCTGGCTCGGTAGAACTCCGCAGCATCGGACACGCTGCGTGGTAGATCCGCAAAAGCCCCTAGGCAACTCTGAATCCGGGTTAGTAAAAGGTACTTCCTCTCACATACTTGCTTTGCAAGTCAAAAGCCTTACCCGCTGCGATATTCTTGGCCTCCTGGATCTCCTAGAGAGCGTCCCGGACCTCATTCCGTGCGGCCTCCGCGCTCTGGCGGGCCTTGGTAAGTTAGGTCTCTTGAACCGACGCCTCGTGCTCCAAGGCTTCGCACTTCTTCACCGCATCCTGGAGCTCCTGCTGGACCCCGTTGCCCGGGCCTTGAGCTTCTTACGAGCGGCTTGCTGCTGGACAGCCTTCCCCTCAGCTTCGGCCAGGGCATTTTTCAGGGCCTCGACCTCGGTCGCCGCCCCTACACATATTATGACACTCCGGTCAATACTCACCTCTTATTCTTTCCGAATACACAGCAAGTCGTTACTCACCTTGTTTCTCCTGGAGCTGGATCTTCACCTCGCCGAGCTCGTTCTCGGTACACTCCAACCTCTGCTTCAGTTCAGAGACTTCGGCAGCATCCAAGGTCGCGGCCAACAGTGACGCCTGCTTATTCATACATATCAAGTTAGTCTCCTACAAAGGATTGATCCTCTGTCTGGACTTTCTTTCCGAACACCGGACAATGTCTCAGGGGCTACTGTCAGCATGGGGTGTTCTCTTTCTACGTGACTTACCTCAAAACCTGTCAACAGATTGTTGCAGGCCTCGTTTAGTCCGCTCTTGATGGACTGAACCTTCTCGATCAACGTACCCATAAGGAGACGGTGCTCGTCAACAATGCAGGCGCCTCGTAGCGCCTCCATCAGGTTATCCGGTGCCCCAGGTTGGACCGGGGCCATCAGTGGAATTGACGCACCCCCTCCTTCGAAGGAAGGTGCGCGCCGGATTCCGGGGCCGTACTGGTCCCCGGAATAGTATTCAGCTGAGGGCCGATCTGAATACGTCCCTCCTCACCAGTCTCCATGGGGATCTCCACCCCCGTGTGTCCGGTAGCGGAGGTCTCGCCTTGCGGCGCCTCCTGGACAGCGTCCTGGGCCCCTCCCCGGCTCGGAGCGGTCCTCCGGGACAACACCTCGGTGTCGTCCTTGGCCCCGGGGGAATAAGCGGTCAGCGGTGACATGCTGGCCATTTCCGCCGGATCCAACGAACCTCCAGATGAGGAACGCTGGATGCTATCGCGGGCCGGACTGCGATAGCACAATTAACAACGTCAAAACGATAAAAAGGAGAGGCCGGGTATACGGGTATATGTGAGTCATAGTACTTACGATGTGGCCCGAGGTTTAGTGCAGGGGCGTCGCTCCGGGCTGCTGTCAACATCCCACGCGGTGTTGACTGCAAGAGCGCCCTTTCCCTTCTTGGCCGTTCCCGCCTCCAGATTCGTGGAAGCCCCCTTTTCTTATTTCCCTCCTCAGGGGGAGGCTTCTCCTCCTCTTCCTCGTCTTCCTCGTCGTCATCCTCAGGGACGGAGGAATGGGCTTCATCATCTTTGGACGTCACGTCCGCAGCGCCCTTGCGACGGGGGCCACTTTTGGCCCCCTTGGCCTTCTTCTTGGCCTGCTTCTCCGGCGCCTTATAGGGCGCCGGCACCAGCATCTTCGCTAGACGCGGGATGACCGGTTCTTCAGGCAGCGGAGCCAGACACTGGATCCGCTTTGCCCTCTCCATCCAGTCCCGAAAAAGCAATGATAAAAGCTCAGACATCATCCTCGAAACAAACACGTAGGGGGTACCTTAAAAATAACATACCTCGCTGGCGAGGTGTTTGATGTCGTGCCCATGATCTGAATCTATGGCCGGCGGTTTCTCATTGCCCTTAAAGAGCAACTTCCAGGCACCTTCGTGAGTGGTTTCGAAGAGCCTCACCAGGGTTTGGTGCTTCTTCGGATTAAACTCCCATAGAGGGCGACTTCTACGCTGGCACGGAAGGATCCGGCGAACTAGCATCACCTGGATTACATCGAAAAGCTTGATGTTCTTGGCTATCATGCTTTGAACGCGCGTCTGCAGCGCTCTCAGCTCATTGGGCGAACACCAGTTCGGACTCTTCTCGACCCAGGAGGTGAGTCGCATGTGAGCGCCGGAGTGGAATTCGGCGGCTGGGGCCCAGGTGGTGCCGCGGGGTTCTGTGATGTAGAACCACTATTTCTGCCACTGCTTTACCGTATCCACAAAAGTGCCCTTCGGCCAGGAGATGTTAGACAGCTTACTCACCATGGCTCCTCTGCACTCCGCATGCTGGCCATCCACCACCTTCGGGTTCACGTTGAAGACTTTGAGCCACAGCCCGAAGTGGGGTTGGATGCGGAGGAAGGCCTCACACACGATGATAAACGCCGAGATGTTGAGGAAGGAGTTCGGGGATAGATCGTGGAAATCTATCCCGTAAAAATACATCAACCCACGGACGGAAGGGTGGAGTGGGAACCCTAGTCCGCGGAAGAAATGAGGGATGAATGCCACCCTCTCGTTGAGCTTCGGTGTGGAGACGACTTGTCCCTCGGCCGGCAGACGGTGGGCGATTTCCTTCGCGAAGTATCCGGCCACCTGAAGCTCAGTAATGTCCTCCTCCTTGACGGAGGAGACCATCCACTTGCCCTGACCTCCGGATCCGGACATGGTTGAGTGCTAGCTCGAGTGGAAAGGAGATCAGAACTTGGGCGCTGGAGCTCAAGATTGGAAGGGCGGAGATAGAGAGAAGGCGTGGGAGAGGGAGAGGGAATCCTTATCCCCTTATAAGGGCAATGAATATTGAACGCCCCCCACTCGCCTCAGAATTCGCCTATTCCCAAGGGCTGTGTAAACGGCATGGTTGGGTTACCCATACCCGCATTGATGAGAATCCCACAATAAGGGAGCACGATCTCTGCTTTGACAAGATGTGCCAATGGCAACCGCGTCTCAGGACGTGGGGCGGCGGACACAAAACGGTCCGTAATTATGACCGGTCGGACGTGATGTCATGCTACAAAAATTTGTCAGCGGATTGGACTCGTGAATTATATTATCTCTGTGGTTGTGTATGGTATGTGTGACAGGTCCGGATACTATCATCGCGACCGAAGACTATCTTGGAGTTCGGAAAGGGGAACCCGCCTTGCAATGCCGAAGACAATCTGCGCGCCAGACTCCTCGTCATTGAAGCCAGGTTTAGGGGCTACTGAGGGAGTCCTGGACTAAGGGTTCCTCGGGCGTCTGGCCTATTATCAATGGGCCGGACTGGTGGGCTATGAAGACATGAAGGCCGAAGACTGTACCCGTGTCTGGATTGGACTCTCCTTGGCGTGGAAGGCAAGCTTGGCGACCAACTATGAAGATCCCTTCTTATGTAACCGACTCTATGTAACCCTGGATCCCCCCGGTGTATATATAAACCGGAGGGTGTAATACGGAAAGGACATACTCATTACCATAGTCACACAGGCTAGACTTCTAGGGTTTAGCCATTACGATCTCGAGGTAGATCAACTCTTGTAATACTCATATTCATCAAGATCAATCAAGCAGGAAGTAGGGTATTACCTCCATAGAGAGGGCCCGAACCTGGGTAAACATCGTGTCCCCTGTCTCCTGTTACCATCGACCTTAGACGCACAGTTTGGGATCCCCTACCCGAGATCTGCCTGTTTTGACACCGACAATAGCACACAAGGTGTTCCTCCGGTATTCGGGAGTTGCATAATCTCATAGTCAGAGGAATATGTATAAGTCATGAAGAAAGCAATAGCAATAAAACTTAACGACCATTATGCTAAGCTAACAGATGGGTCTTGTCCATCACATCATTCTCCTAATGATGTGATCCCGTTAATCAAATGACAGCAGATGTCTATGGTTTGGAAACTTAACCATCTTTGATTAACGAGCTAGTCTAGTAGAGACATACTAGGGACACTTTGTTTTGTCTATGTATTCACACATGTATCAAGTTTCCGGTTAATACAATTCTAGCATGAATAATAAACATTTATCATGATATAAGGAAATATAAATAACAACTTTATTATTGCCTCTAGGGCATATTTCCTTCAGTCTCCCACTTGCACTAGAGTCAATAATCTAGATTACATTGTAATGACTCTAACACCCATGGAATCTTGGTGCTGATCATGTTTTGCTCGTGGAAGAGGCTTAGTCAACGAGTCTGCGCTCGTGGCAGAGGCTTAGTCAACGAGTATGCAACATTCAGATCCGTATGTATTTTGCAAATCTCTATGTCTCCCTCCTTGACTTGATCGCGGATGGAGTTGAAGCGTCTCTTGATGTGTTTGGTTCTCTTGTGAAATTTGGATTCCTTCTCTAAGGCAATTGCTCCAGTATTGTCGCAAAAGATTTTCATTGGACCCGATGCACTAGGTATTACACCTAGATCGGATATGAACTCCTTCATCCAGACTCCTCCCTTTGCTGCTTCCAAATCGGCTATGTACTCCGATTCACACGTAGATCCCGCCACGACGCTCTGCTTGGAACCGCACCAACTGACAGGTCCACCATTCATTATAAATATGTATCCGATTTGCGACTTAGAGCCATCCGGATCAGTGTCAAAGCTAGCATCGACGTAACCATTTACGACAAGCTCTTTGTCACCTCCATAAACGAGAAACATATCCTTAGTCCATTTCAGGTATTTCAGGAAGTTCTTGACCACTGTCCAGTGATCCACTCCTGGATTACTTTCGTACCTCCTTGCTAAACTTATAGCAACACACACATCAGGTCTGGTACATAGCATTGCATACATGATAGAACCTATGGCTGAGGCATAGGGAATGACTTTCATTTTCTCTCTATCTTCTGCAGTGGTTGGGCATTGAGTCTGACTCAACTTCACACCTTGTAATACAGGCAAGAACACTTTCTTTGATGGATCCATTTTGAACTTCTTCAAAACTTTATCAAGGTATGTGCTTTGTGAAAGTCCAATTAAGCGTCTTGATCTATCTCTATTGATCTTCATGCCCAATATATAAGCAGCTTCACCGAGGTCCTTCATTGAAAAATTCTTATTCAAGTATCCTTTTATGCTATCCAGAAATTCCATATCATTTCCAATCAACAATATGTCATCCACATATAATATTAGAAAT
The DNA here is from genome assembly GCF_018294505.1 of Triticum aestivum. Lineage (NCBI taxonomy): Eukaryota > Viridiplantae > Streptophyta > Magnoliopsida > Poales > Poaceae > Triticum > Triticum aestivum. The sequence continues at coordinate 303,472,559 of NC_057814.1, read as the reverse complement.
GCTACAGAGCTCTCACTCAATTTCTTGTAAATACAGGCTTCTCCAAAAGTCTATATAAAACCATATGCTTTGATCACACTATCAAAGCGTATATTCCAACTCCGAGAGGCTTGCACCAGTCTATAAATGGATCGCTGGAGCTTGCACACTTTGCTAGCACCGTTAGAATCGACAATACCTTCTGGTTGCATCATATACAACTCTTCTTTAAGAAATCCATTAAGGAATGCAGTTTTGACATCCATTTGCCAAATTTCATAATCGTAAAATGCGGCAATTGCTAACAAGATTTGGACAGACTTAAGCATCGCTACGGGTGAGAAGGTCTCATCGTAGTCAACTCCTTGAACTTGTCGAAAACCTTTCGCTACAAGTCGAGCTTTGTAGACAGTAACATTACCGTCAGCATCAGTCTTCTTCTTGAAGATCCATTTATTTTCAATGGCTTGCTGATCATCGTGCAATCAACCAAAGTCCACACTTTGTGCTCATACATGGATCCCATCTCAGATTTCATGGCGTCAAGCCATATTACGGAATCTAGGCTCATCATCTCTTCCTCATAGTTTGTAGGTTCGTCATGGTCTAGTAACATGACTTCCAGAATAGTATTACCATACCACTCTGGTGCGGAACATACTCTGGTTGACCTACGCGGTTCGGTAGTAACTTGATCTGAAGTTTCATGATCATCATCATTAACTTCCTCACTAATTGGTGTAGGCATCACTGGAACTGATTTCTATGATGTACTACTTTCCAATTGAAGAGAAGGTACAATTACCTCATCAAGTTCTACTTTCCTCCCACTCACTTCTTTCGAGAGAAACTCCTTCTCTAGAAAGGATCCATTCTTAGGAACAAATGTATTGCCTTCGTATCTGTGATAGAAGGTGTACCCAATAGTTTCTTTTGGGTATCATATGAAGATGCACTTCTCCGATTTGGGTTCGAGCTTATCAGGTTGAAGCTTTTTCACATAAGCATCGCAACCCCAAACTTTAAGAAACGACAACTTAGGTTTCTTGCCAAACCACAGTTCATATGGTGTCGTCTCAACGGACTTAGATGGTGCCCTATTTAACATGAATGCAGCCGTCTCTAAAGCATAACCCCAAAACGATAGTGGTAATTCGGTAAGAGACATCATAGATCGCACCATATCTAATAAAGTACGGCTACGACGTTCGGACACACCATTAAGCTGTGGTGTTCCAGGTGGCGTGAGTTGCGAAACTATTCCACATTGTTTCAAATGAAGACCAAACTCGTAACTCAAATATTCACCACTGCGATCAGATCGTAGAAACTTTATTTTCTTGTTACGATGATTTTCCACTTCACTCTAAAATTCTTTAAACTTTTCAAATGTTTTAGACTTATGTTTCATTAAGTAGATATACCCATATCTTCTCAAATCATCTGTGAAGGTCAGAAAATAACGATACCCGCCGCGAGCCACAACACTCATCGGACCGCATACATCAGTATGTATTATTTCCAATAAGTCAGTGGCTCGCTCCATTGTTCCGGAGAATGGAGTCAGTCATCTTGCCCATGAGGCATGGTTCGCAAGCATCAAGTGATTCCAAAACCCCAACTACATGGAGTTTCTTCATGCGCTTTACACCAATATGACCTAAACGACAGTGCCACAAATAAGTTGCACTATCCTTATTAACTTTGCATCTTTTGGCTTCAATATGATATGTGTATCACTACGATTGAGATTCAACAAAAATAGACCACTCACCAAGGGTGCATGACCATAAAAGATATTGCTCATATAATAGAACAACCATTATTCTCTCATTTAAATGAATAGCCATCTTGCATCAAACAAGATCCAGATATAATGTTCAGGCTCAACACTGGCACCAAATAACAATTATTCAGCTCTAAATCTAATCCCGAAGGTAGATGTAGAGGTAGCATGCCGACGGCGATCACATCGACCTTGGAACCATTTCCAACGCGCATCGTCACCTCCTCCTTAGCCAATCTTCGTTTAATTTGTAGCCCCTATATCGAGTTGCTAATATGAGCAACAGAACCGGTATCAAATACCCAGGCGCTACTATGAGCATTAGTAGGTACACATCAATAACATGTATATCAAATATTCCTTTCACTTTGCCATCCTTCTTATCCGCCAAATACTTGGGGCAGTTCCGCTTCCAGTGACTAGTCCCTTTGCAGTAGAAGCACTCAGTTTCAGGATTAGGTTCAGACTTGGGCTTCTTCCCGGGAGCAGCAACTTGCTTGCTATTCTTCTTGAAGTTCCCCTTCTTCCCTTTGCCCTTTTTATTGAAACTAGTGGTCTTGCTAACCATCAAAACTTGATGCTCCTTCTTGATTTCTACCTCCGCAGCCTTAAGCATTGCGAAGAGCTCGGGAGTTGTATCTTCCATCCCTTGCATATTATAGTTCATCACGAAGCCTTTATAGCTTGATGGCAGTGATTGAAGAACTCTGTCAATGACACTATCATCCGGAAGATTAACTCCGAACTGAGTCAAGTGGTTATGGTACCCAGACATTCTGAGTATGTGTTCATTGACAGAACTGTTCTCCTCCATCTTGCAGCTATAGAACTTGTTGGAGACTTCATATCTCTCAACTCGGGCATTTTCTTGAAATATTAACTTCAACTCTTGGAACATCTCATACGCTCCATGACGTTTAAAACGTGTTTGAAGTCCCGATTCTAAGCCGTAAAGCATGGCACACTGAACTATCGAGTAGTCATCAGATTTAGCTTGCCAGACGTTCATAACGTCCGGAGTTGCTCCTACAGCAGGCCTTGCTCCTAGCGGTGTTTCCAGGATGTAATTCTTCTGTGCAGCAATGAGGTTAATCCTCAAGTTACGGACCCAGTCCGTGTAGTTGCTACCATCATCTTTCAACTTAGCTTTCTCTAGGAACGCATGAAAATTCAAGGGAACAGTAGCACGGGCCATTGATCTACAACCTAGATATGCAAAAACTATCAGGACTAAGTTCATGATAAATTAAAGTTCAATTAACCATATTACTTAAGAACTCCCACTTAGATAGACATCCCTCTAGTCATCTAAATGATCACGTGATCCATATCAACTAAACCATGTTCGATCATCACGTGAGATGGAGTAGTTTTCAATGGTGAACATCTCCATGTTGATCATATCTACTATATGACTCACGTTCGACCTTTCGGTCTCAGTGTTCCGAGGCCATATTTGTATATGCTAGGCTCGTCAAGTTTAACCTGAGTATTCTGCATGTGCAAAACTGTCTTACACCCATTGTATGTGAACGTAGAGCTTATCACACCCGATCATCACGACAAACTATCGGCACGACGAACTGTAGCAACGGTGCATACTTAGGGAGAACACTTATACCTTGAAATTTAGTGAGGGATCATCTTATAATTCTACCGCCGTACTAAGCAAAATAAGATGCATAAAAGATAAACATCACATGCAATCAAAATATGTGACATGATATGGCCGTCATCATCTTGTGCCTTTGATCTCCATCTCCAAAGCACCGTCATGATTTCCATCCTCACCGGCTTGACACCTTGATCTCCATCGTAGCGTCGTTGTCGTCTCGCCAACTATTGCTTCTACAACTATCTCTACGGCATAGTGATAAAGTATAGCAATTACATGGCGATTGCATTTCATACAATAAAGCGACAACCATAAGGCTCCTGCCAGTTGCCGATAACTTACACAAAACATGATCATCTCATACAATAACTTATATCACATCATGTCTTGACCATATCACATCACAACATGCCCTACAAAAACAAGTTAGACTTTCTCTACTTTGTGGCTGCTACGGGCTTCTAGCAAGAACCGTTCTTACCTATGCATCAAAACCACAATGATTTTTCATCAAGTGTGTTGTTTTAACCTTCAACAAGGATCGGCCATAGTCAAATTCGATTCAACTAAAGTTGGAGAAACAGACATCCGCCAGCCACCTTTATGCAAAACAAGTTGCATGTCTGTCGGTGGAACCGGTGTCATGAACGTGGTCATGTAAGGTTGGGCCGGGCTGCTTCATCCACCAATACCGCCGAATCAAAACAAGCCGTTGGTGGTAAGTAGTATGACTATTATCGCCCACAACTCTTTGTGTTCTACTCGTGCATATCATCTACGCAGACCTGGCTCGGATGCGACTGTTGGGGAATGTAGCATGCAATTTCAAAAAAAATCCTACGATCACGCAAGATCTATCTAGGAGATACATAGCAACAAGAGGGGGAGAGTGTGTCCGCATACCCTTGTAGACCGAAAGCGGAAGCGTTAGGTTAACGCGGTTGAGGTAGTCGAACGTCTTCGCGATCCAACCGATCAAGTATCGAATGTACGGCACCTCCGAGTTCAGCACACATTCAGCTCGATGACGTCCCTCGAACTCTTGATCCAGCAGAGGGTCGAGGGAGAGTTTCGTCAGCACGACGGCGTGGTGACGGTGATGGTGATGTGATCCGCGCAGGGCTTCGCCTAAGCACTAGCTGAATATGACCGGAGGAGTAAACCGTGGAGAGAGACGCCGCACACGGCTTAAAACAATTGGCGTGTCTCCAAGGGGTGCCCTGCCCATGTAGGGAGATGAGGAGGCTGCCGGCCTAGGGTCACGCCATGGGGGGAACCGACTAGGACTCCAAATCCTAGTCTGCCCCCCTTCCTTTCTTACGGAGGGGGAAATGTTAGGAGAGGGAGAGGGAGAGGGAAATGGGGCCGCGCCCCCTCCTCCTTGTCCAATTCGGACTCCCTTGGATGGGGGCGCGCGCCACCCCTTGCGGGCTCCCCCCTCTCTCCCCTATGGCCCATGTAGGCCCAATACTTCCCCAGGGGGTACCGGTAACCCCTCAGTACTCCAAAAAATACCCAAACCACTCTGAAACCATTCCGGTGTCCGAATACCATCTTCCAATATATCAATCTTTACCTCTTGACCATTTCGAGACTCCTCGTCATGTCTGTGATCTCATCCGGGACTCCGAACAATCTTCGGTCACCAAAACACATAACTCATCATACAAATCGTCATCGAACGTTAAGTGTGCGGACCCTACGGGTTTCAGAACTATGTAGACATGAGCGAGACACATCTCCGATCAATAACCAGCAGCGGAACCTGGATGCTCATATTGGTTCATTAATATTCTATGAAAATCTCTATTGGTCAAACCGTAATGACAACATAGGTTATTCCCTTTCTCATCGGTATGTTACTTGCCCAAGGTTCGATCGTCGGTATCCTCATACCTTGTTCAATCTCGTTACCGGCAAGTCTCTTTACTCATTCCATAATGCGTCATCCCGTAACTAACTCATTAGTCACATTGCTTGCAAGGCTTACAGTGATGTGCATTACCGAGAGGGCCTAGAGATACCTCTCAAATACACGGAGTGACAAATCCTAATCTTGATCCATGCCAACCCAACAAACACCTTCGGAGACACCTATAGAGCATATTTATAACCAGTTACGTTGTGACATTTGATAGCACACAAGGTGTTCCTCCAGTATTCGGGAGTTGCATAATCTCATAGTCAGAGGAATATGTATAAGTCATGAAGAAAGCAATAGCAATAAAACTTAATGATCATTATGCTAAGGTAACAGATGGGTCTTGTCCATCACATCATTCTCCTAATGATGTGATCCCATTCATCAAATGACAACACATGTCTATGGTCAGGAAAGTTAACCATCTTTGATTGACAAGCTAGTCTAGTAGAGGCATACTAGGGACACTTTGTTTTGTCTATGTATTCACACATGTATCAAGTTTCCAGTTAATACAATTCTAGCATGAATAATAAACATTTACCATGATATAAGGAAATATAAATAACAACTTTATTATTGCCTCTAGGGCATATTTCCTTCAGTCTCCCACTTGCACTAGAGTCAATAATCTAGATTACATTGTAATTATTCTAACACCCATGGAGTCTTGGTGGTGATCATGTTTTGCTCGTGGAAGAGGCTTAGTCAATGGTTCAGCAACATTCAGATCCGTATGTATTTTGCAAATCTCTATGTCTCCCTCATTAACTTGATCGCGGATGGAGTTGAAGCGTCTCTTGATGTGTTAAGTTCTCTTGTGAAATCTGGATTCCTTCGCTAAGGCAATTGCTCCAGTATTGTCAGAAAAGATTTTCATTGGACCCGATGCACTAGGTATTACACCTAGATCGGATATGAACTCCTTCATCCAGACTCCTTCATTTGCTGCTTCTGAAGCAGCTATGTACTCCGCTTCACACGTAGATCCCGCCACGACGCTCTGCTTGGAACTTCACCAACTGACAGCTCCACCATTCAATATAAATACATACCCGGTTTGCGACTTAGATTCATCCGGATCTGGATCAATATAAATACGTATTCGGTACTATAGGACCGACACTGCTCCGGGAGGAACCGCCCATGGCACCCACCTCAGGTGCCCCAGCCTGCAGTCAGACCTCCGGAGCTCGCCTGCTCCTCGCGCTCGAACCTCAGGAGGGGTGCTGGATCGAGGAGTTCAAGACGTACCTCCTTCGGGGCACCCTTGCCAGGGAAGGAGGAAGACACAGAACGCGTGGCCCGCCAGGCCACCGCCTACTGCATCCAACGCGGCGAGCTCTATCGAAGGCGCCCAAACAAAGTCTCTCTGTGGTACATCTCCAAGGAGCAGGGGGTGAGCTGCTAGCTGACATCCACAACGGGGATTGCGGGCATCACTCTTCGTCGCGCACCCTCGTGGGCAAGGCGTTTCACAGCGGGTTCTACTGGCCCACGACGCTCAGCGACGCCACTGAGCTGGTGAGATCCTGCAAGGCATGCCAATTCCATGCCAAACAGATCCACCAGCCCGCTTAGGGCCGGCAGACAATTTCGCTCTCATGGTCGTTCACAGTCTGGGGGCTGGATATCCTGGGCCTGTTTCCTCGAGCAGCCAGGGGCTACCACTACCTCTACATCGCCACTGACAAGTTCACCAAGTGGGCGGAGGTGGAGCCTGTGCGCACCATCCCAGCTGGCTCGGCCGTCAAGTTCATCAAGGGCCTTGTGAGCCGCTTTGGGGTCCCCGACCGTATCATCACTAACAATTGGCTCTCAATTCACGAGCAACCTTTTCAAAACATATTGTGCCAACCTTGGAACACGGATATGCTACACTACGGTGGCACACCCACGGAGCAACGGCCAAGCCGAGCACACCAACGCGAAGGTCCTGAGGGGCCTCAAGGCGAGGAGCTTCAAGAAGAAACTCGAGGCGTGCAGCAGGGGCTGGCTCCGTGAGCTCCAGTTCGTGCTGTGGTCCATCCGCACCACCGCAACCAAGCCCACGGGCGAGACTCCATTCTTCCTCGTCTACGAGGCTGAGGCGGTCCGCCCTCATGAGGTCAGACATCGCTCCCCCGGGCCTTGGCGTTTGACAAGGCACGCCAGGATGCCTCGCGGGGGATGGACCTCGTGCTAGGGGAGGAGGGCCGCCGCCAAGCCTCGCTGTATGCCGCAAGGTACCAGTGGGCACTGCAGCGGTATCACTGTCGTAGCGTCTGCTCCAGGACCCTTGAGGTGGGTGACCTCGTCCTGAGACGGCTGCTCTCTAGGGAGGGGCTTCACAAGCTCTTGCCTATGTGGGAGGGCCCGTTCAGGATCGCTCGTGTCTTTAGGCTTGGCACCGTGCGCCTGGAGACGCAGGACGGGGTCCCCATCCAGAATGGCTAGAACATCCAGCACCTATGGAAGTTCTATCCGTGATCAAGGCCATGCGCCTCTCAAGTCTCCGCTCGTAACACTCTCTCGTAATAATGAGTAGGGTTGTACATGCCCCGGAGTCTCCTGAGTGCCGCCCCTGGGCCTCACGGGGGCTCCCACCCACGTCCTAGTGGCGGCCCCATGCTCCGCGCTGGTGGGAAGACTAGAAGACTAGTGTAGGTGCCGGACGCGGCTGTTCTTTTGCTTACTTTCTGTAGCTGATTTGCAACTTCTTGAAATGAAATTTGAAGTTCTCGCGTCTTTATCTGAAAGGGTTGGGAAATTTTTCTCCTTGTAGAGTTCACTCTTTTAGGTCTTGCTTTAGGAAGAGTGACAGTTTCCCGTTCCTCTACCTCCCGCATCGCGCGCGTGGGGGCTGTGCACGGTGTCTGCGCTTGGGCCTGCCCACGAACACACCTTGCCAAAGCCTTGGTGCCCTAGCCTTTGGCATCTTAGTCCTCACGCGACGCTCTTAAACGAGCCAACGAGCACGCACGCCCTCCTGAGTCCATGCCTCCGTGCATCGCGACGCGGCGTGCCAGCGGTGACCAACCCACGTTTGGGGGCTCGCGTGAGGTATGGCATCTCTAGAGGTCCCCTAACATTGCAACCATAGGGTGCCTCCCAAGGCCTGAGGAATTTGGAATCCTCAAGAAGGAAACCTCTGAAGGACCTCTCCGGAGTGAGGGGCGTGCAGGAAGTCAAAGCTCCAGAGAAGCTCGCCCTCACAGCACGGGAGTCTACCGCAAGCACACTAAGCTAAGTCATCCCAATCACAATCAGTGGCAACACGGATATCAGGACACAATATAAAAACGATAACTTAATGGTGCAAGTTCCATGGTCCATTACACGCCCCGACAGGGCTTTCCACTTTTTTGATGCAGGAGAAAGAAAGAAGCAAAAGCAGTCGCGCGACTACAGCGGCTCCCGAGACCCGGCTCCAGGAAAGCCCGCGCTCACTTGGAGTCCTCCTTTTGCTTCACTGGGGCGCGGCGGCTCAGCGGCTCGTCACCCTCCCTGGTCCGAGCTCGGCAGCGTGGTGGCTCGTCGTAGTCACCCTAGCCCGTGCTCTCCCCAAAGGAGGAGTCGCCGCCGCTAGAGGCTTCATGACCGTCGCCAAGGGCAAGCTCACCACCGGACATGGTGCCGCCCCTCTGGCCATCGTCGTCAGAGGGGTGGACGTCGTTGTCGTCGTTGTCACTCTCCGGGCAGCACCCCAGGCGCCGGACATCTTCCCCGAAGACCTTAACATAGAGGGTCGTAGCACCGTCATACCTGAAGTGGAGGGTACACCTCCCCTGCAGGCCGCGTGCGCAGGCGGACGGCTGCCACCCGCGGTTCAGGAACACGTTGCCTGCGGGAGTGACCTCGACCTCCACCCACGAGGCCCTGCTGCAGCAACCATCGGCATGCAACTAGAGACCACCGGGTCCCCTAGCCAGCAGTGTGCTCGCAAAGAAGCACGGGAGCTGGAACCAGACGCCTGCGGGCCTCTCTGCCCAGACCACGAACTCCGAGGATGCGTCGACTGAATGGGATTGCGGACGCGGTGGCCGAACGGCTACCACATTCCTTCCCCCATCGTCGCGGCCACCCCGGCCGCGGCAACATCCGCCACGGGAGGGAGCACCCCGGCCGCGGCAACATCTGCTGTGGGAGGGAGCACCCCAACGACTGCCGGAGCCAGCCTTCGAGAGAGTGCACCCATGCCCTCGCGGAGCCATACCTGGCGTCGCGGTGTACTTACGGGGGCGGCCACGACCTCTCTTGGGCGGCGGCGAGCCTGGCCCTTCCTTGGGAGCCTTTCCCTTCTCCACGGCGGAAAACCTCTTCACTGGCGCCATGGACGCTCTGGCAAGATGGCGACACGAAGAAGAAGGAGAAGCAAGAGGCGTGAGGACGAAGATGAGATGGGGCCTCCGCCCCCTCTCCCATTTATAGCCGGAGGTAGGCTAACCGCCAGCTTCTCGCGCTCCAAGCAATGATGGCTTTTCTGCATGCGCCAGGTAGTTGTCAAGCCAGGCAGTTGCCGAGGCGGCATGGGGAAGTGGAGACGTCCACGTCCCATCAAGCCCCACGCGTCGACTCGGTCCGTAGGCAATTGGGGCCCGCGGTGCTTCGCCCTTGCCCTTTGGCTTCGCCTCGAAGCCAAGTCTGAGCACGCCTTGGGCCCGGGGGCTACTATCGTCGTTCTGGGAACCGGGGTACCCAGACATGCCTTCCTGCAGCCCACGGCGGTTCCACTGACGGCCTGGTACAACCCATCTACGGCACCGTCAAGACAATACCCTCGCGAGGGGCCAAGCCTTGCGAGGCGGACGACATCAAGACCTCCGGAGGGAGCGGCCTTCCCGGGATACCTCCTGAGGAGCGGAGATTTCTATGCAGGTGGCCAACCTCATGAGGTTCCGGTGAGGCAAGCCATGACGACCAAGGCCAGGCAGGCGCAGAGGATCCAGTTTCCTCTTTAGTGCTAAGGAGGCAAGCGTAGGCGCGGGGTCCCGAGGAATCAGGCAATGGTTTCCATTCCCGTTCTACAGGACCAAGACCGCTAGGACGGCCGGACGGATGTCACCACCGAGCCCACCGCAGCATCATGACCAGAAGCTTTGTAGACGAAGACCACCTTTCGTCAGGATAAGATGTACTACTTGTCCCCTTTCAGATTGGCCACTGTGGGATCCCTTCCCGCCTTCGTTCTGGGGGAAGAGGACTGAGGCCGCTATAAATATAGGTTAGCCACCACCGAGAGGGGGTATCCGATCCATTCACACCTCATCGACTCACACCCACACTAGAGCAGACCTCGTGAGGTTGTTCTTCCCATGTACTAGTTCATCCTCAGCCCTCGGGAGGCAAATCCACCACAAAGCAGGAGTAGGGTCTAACATCACAAGGTGGCCCGAACCTGGGTAAACTGCCGTGTCCATCTTCTTCCTTGTTCATCGAGCTAGGTCGTGGGGGTGATGAACTGTTGGCTGGTGTCGGGGTACACAGATAGGGGTGTACGTTTGTGACAGCCTAGATTTTTCCTTCGCTCTTTTTTCGGACTTGATTTGCCCTTGCCATGGATTTGAGTTGGAATCAATTCAAATGGACTTATCACTTGGGCATGCCCTTGACTTTCACCCATGTGACCCATGTACCTCTCATTCAATCTCATTTCTTTGTAAAACCCGAAAATGGCCCAATGAATATTTTTCATAAAACAAAAATATTCAATTTCTCTTCTGAAACTCATTTCAGAAACTGATGCTCCAAAGCAACCCTCATTTTTACTGCTCCAAAAATCTTGAGATAATTCCTGAATATTCTTTGAACCTTGGCCCACCTCCCCGAGCAAAAATATTGCATGACTTTTTGTAATATTTTTGCTACAGAAAATCATTTCTCTTATGGTCCAAAAATGCACTTTGTACAACAAGTGTATTTTTCCTTGATCCAATGGAGCTGGTTTTTATTGAGCCTCATTACCCTCCTAAGTAAACCTTAACCCCAGGAGATCTGCCCTAATGGCCTTCTAGAAGCCCTCCAAACTTGGCGACCAAGTTTCTGACCAGAAACTTGCCAACAAGCTTGAGTCACATCTGGTCGGCCTGGCAGTGAGTTCTCAACTTCCCTAGACCTAACACTGCACGGACTACAACCCAGACAAGGTTTGGCCAAGCGTGGGTGTCGTTTTGACCATGCCAGCATGGTGACCGAGTGTGGACACGGGCTCTGGCATGCGTTCAACGCGCTCTGCGTCGCGCCAGTGCCTCTATTCGGCGCGTGCTCGAGCCAGAGCTTGCCGACGACTGCCGCGCCGCGCCACAAGCCTTGACTTATCACCCTTGACCTCTCCCTGGCGCTCGCCGACGACGGAGAGGCCGCAGCGAGCACGGGTACGTCGCGGCCAAAAGCCACAGTGCGCCCGTGCCCCTGTCTTCTTCTTCCCCTGCTTCCTATGCTCGTCCACGAGCGTGGACAGCTCCCGCGTGATCGCTGAGCTCTCCCCCCTCTCACTGGCGCCCTTTATTGTCGCTCGCCAGCTTCCAGAGAGCTCCAGCGGCGCCACGTATCCCCCTCCCACTCTGGCTATATATAGAGCCCCTCCCTCCACCCCGAAGCCTCACACCGCACCTCTCAACCACCACGACCACGTAGCATAGCCGCAGCCCGGTCGGGCAGGCCTCTGGCCGCCGTCCACGACCAGAGGTCGCCGGCGATCCCCGCAGCCCATCCACCCTGCTCCAGAGCCCCTCGAGCTCACCCAACCCCTCAGGCGCATCACTGGAGGTCCCACAGTGTCGCGTGGAAGTAGTAGAGCCCCTGGAGTCGCCCCGCGTCGTCGCCTTCTTCCTCTCTGGCAAGTCTCGACCGCCACCACCGCTTGCGAGCTCGATTGCGAGCAGCTCCGGTCATCCCCCGACGAGCCATAGGTACAGGCAGGTGCGCCGTGGCCCCCCTCTCCATTTCTATCCCTCTGGTTCGCCCAAGAACCACTCCTCGCCGGCGTGAGCTTCGGCAGAGCACCGCCGTGCTCTGTTTCCTCTCTCCTCCTCTCTCTCCTGACTGGTGGGGCCCGTTGTCAGCCTCTCCACTCGCACCCGAAGCGGTACGAGTGGAGGCGTATTCTGCCTTTACGCCATCGACATCACCCCCCAGGTTTTCTGTTTAATTCAAATAAATTCAAAAATTTGACCAAAACTTTGACCAGTGATAACTTTTAGCCTATAAGTCCAAATGAGTTGATTCTTTTTGCATTGTGTTTGTTTCAGAGAGCTCTAGCAGGACACCAAAGTGTGGAATTTTCCTTGCTGTCTACAATTTGTGGTAATTTTCAGATTGGTTCTTGATATTTTGTTTTGTGGTTTTTAAATATTTTCAGAGGGAGAGACTTGTCTTGAAGATAACCAGGAGGAGTGTGAACCTCCTCTACACTAAGCCAAGCCACACCAACATTTGGATGGTGTCATTTCAATATCTATGATTTTCCTACTTAAATATGAGCTCTTTTTCATGCATTTAATGCTAGTTACTTTGTCATGCTTGAAATGCTTGCTTAAGTTACAGGAGGAATGCATGGAACTAGTTTGGTCAAGTAGGATAAAGTTCAACTTAATGATATTGCTTTTATAAATAATGATAGTTCTTTTTGCTAAATGGGATGTTCATATAAATTATGAGTTAATCAAGATAATACATGGTAATAACTACTGAGGTAGAATCAGTAAAGTTTAATGATGAGTAAGTGCAAGAAACTAATAATGATAAGGTTGATCCGTTCTTGTGAGTTGCATGCTTTGCATATCGAATAGTTGCGTGATCATGGCATCGTATGACTTGAAGTAGTTTTTATTTTCAAGTTAAACCTGAAAATAACCCAGCTTGAATATAACGTTGATCAAGTCATGTGCCACTGAATTGGGTTCTCCTCAGTGCGACCACATTTACCTTTATGGGGGGGCTTGATTCGGTCCTTTGTCGTGCCTCTTGCCGGTGCCTCCAACGAGGGAAGGTTATGGGCGTGCGGTACCCTGGCCCGGTACGCAGACATAACCTTGTGTGCCCGTTTGTTTTAATGGTACCTTGTCCCCGTTTGGGACCATTTTTGCCACAATGGTGGACGATGATGCCTTTGGTAGGCACGGGGCCACCCATGACTTAGCCCTGAGAGGGAGTTGGTCGGAGTGGCCAGCAGAGTGTCATGGCAAGGGGAGGGTTTCGTCGGAACGCCGTTGGTCCACCCGAATGGGAGTGCGAGGCCATGGGTTTTGTGGTGTGGGTAAAGTGCGCTACCTCTGCAGAGTGTATTCAATCTAATGATAGCCGCGTCCTCGGATATGGACACAACTCGGGAGTAGGTCACACCATGGATCAACATTTATAATTAATCTTGCACACTAAGTATTTATTGTTGGCACTGGCTTGGTGATGATTTGTGGGATCATGTGATGATCGTGAGTGGTTGGCTTCAGTTGTGATCCGGGTATGATCACCGTTCGGTTACGAGGTAACCCGTCTAGTAAGCGAGTCCGAGGGACTCGGTGCACATGTTGGTTTCACCGCATCAGTAGCATTACTTGCATTGCGTTAACCTGAATATTTGTCATGATATTGTTTGTCATTGTGCTTATGTTTGTTGTGAGCTTGCAAGTACATTCAATGTACTGACCTGGCGTGTCATGCCAGATTCCAGGCAAGTTATATCGTATCGCAGAGCTTCCCGCATCTAGACCGTGTCCACGTTGGTGTACCTGTGCCATGGAGTTCCACTTCGTCGTCATTCCGCTGCCGCGTAGTTCATGTGATCGAGGCCCCTTCATGTTCGTTAAATAATGTACATACTGTTCAGCCGCACCGTGTGTGCCGCTTGGCCTCTTACCTCGATGTAATATCAGACTTATGTGTCCGCTAGCATCAATAAAGCGGTTGTTTCTGTACCATGTTGTTGTGTGTTGCTAGAAGACTTGATCTCTCGGCTGGCAATGCAAGGTAAACCCGGTGCTCTGAACCGGGGTGTCACAATGTTTTCCCCTGACTCGTGCACAGACAGCAAGCCACCGAGCCTAAGGAAGATAAGATTACAACATCCAAGATCAGACCAAGTACCAAAGGTCAGTCCTTTGAAGGACCAAAGTGCAGATCAAGAAGACCAAGTCAAGCCATAGAAGCAAGATATCACTTAGGTAAAAACCTCCCTTGCCGGGCTGGCGAGCCTGGCGAGGTCAGGGTTACCCGGAAGCAAGCCTCCAAACCATCCCAGTAGGCATGCCGGGGCTTGCGGAGGCAAACCACTCCACTGCACCACCTCACAGCGAGGCAAGTCATCGATCAGTGCGGTGTCAAGCTCCTAAATGACTAAGTGGCTGCTTCCTGCCACATGGCAGCCACTTCCTATAAAAAAACCTCCTTATGACACCCGTCCTGAGATGTGTCAAGCAAGCAAGCGCGAAGCTGGCAAAACAGCCCGACGGGGGTTGCCGGGCGCGCTGTGATGTGACACTAAGCAGTGCATTTAATGCGCTCTGTCCGCCTGCAGAGTTAGGTATGATAGCACAGTTTGCTGTCTAATCAATGTGTAAAAGACTGATTTGCCACTGTGGTGACCCCTTCATCTATAAAAGGAGGCCCATGGCAACCGTAGAAAGGATTCGGACCCTCGCATATTCATACGCACGTAGCCACTCTCGCCCTGAGGCAACCCTGCCGGGCAAGAGCACCGTGTTCTCCACCATTATCCACCATCAATCCACCAAAGTAGGAGTAGGGTTTTACGCCTCACGGCCCGAACCTAGGTGAAACTGCCCGTGTGATCTCCGCCGTGCTGTGTTACGCTTCTCCGCTCTTTGTGCAACATGCCCATCCCCCCCGAACCAAAAGGGGCTCATGGCCACATAGGTGGCCATGGTTTCCCACGACATCTTTGGCACGCCAGGTAGGGGGATCACTTGCGCGAACCCGAGAGCATAAATAGCGTGTCACCTTCATCGCCATTTTCTCCATCAACAGCTTCATTACTCAGTGACGCCAAAGAGAAGGCGGAGAATGGCGGGGACAGAGAGGGAGAGCAACGTTGCTCCCCAGCCGACCCTGTCGAGTCTCCATCACCCCGTTCTGCCACAGTAACAGCGGCAACGGAAACCAGTAATCAGGGCAACAAGACTGCCCCGGGCGGATCAAGCAGTATGGATGCACTGCGAGCCCCGTTCAGGAAAAGGGAGTGATGTGTAACGGTACATGGTTTTCTCTCTCTGCCACTCTCACTTATTGGCAATCGAGCTACTCTTGGTTTTAGCGTCATCAGCGGCGATGAGCCTGTGTGGCACTCGGTTCATTATTTACCCTACTGGGGGAAATCCTGAGTGAAACGCCAGTGCGAATCCGTTGATCGATGCCCCGGCAAGTGCGCTCCGGCAAGGCCGTACGCATTGGCGTGACTTCTATGCCAGTCACCGTTGGATTGTTTAGAGAGTGTGAAGAGAAGGAGAGACAAACCCACCATACCCAACATCGCATCCTGCCGCCCACGAGATACATATGGTTTTTACTGACCCTCGCCGGGGACCGAAAACCAATATACAAGTTGCGCCATCTTCCCTGAAGCCTACGAGCCGAACAAGCGGCCATAGCTAAGAAGAATAGATGAAGACATAGATACGAGCTAAGTTCAAGCTATCTTTGCATGGCTATGGGTTCTTGGATTCACATTTGTTTATCCCTTTGAGTGCCGAGGTGTTCATATGATGGAATCTTTCACAAGATGGTACCTTTACTAGATTCTTGTCTGCACCCTCGTTCAGTTCAGAGTCAGCTCGCGGAATGGGTGGCTGCGTCGGTAACTACTAAGGAAAAACCTGCCGGGACGCATCCATGCCAAAATAAGTGTTAAGGGCCAAACCCTTATGAACATTGCGGCAATATGATACCGGCAGGTAACCAGAATGTGCATAGAGACTCATCATGCGAACACTAAATGGATAAAACCAAAAAGGGACAAACGTGCAATTCAGATTAAGCAAAAGCATCAAGTTCTGCATAAAGCATAAACAACGTAATGTCTAAACTCAAGACATGCAGTGTTTTGTTACGGGACAACACGGTGACAATAATAATTCAACACTGAGCCCGACCGCGTGGAGCTGTTGGGACGGAAAGGACCTTGGCGGCAAGTGGGTGGCCTTCTCTTCAGCAGTAGGAATGTCTGCGCCTTCTGGGGGCTTCCTGAATCCGTCAGCGAGGTCGAGGTCCGGATGGCGACAAGCGAGGTTGCTCAAAATCATGAAGAGGGAGTAACGAGCAAGCTCCCGAGATTCGGTCGCGAAGCGACCGGCCCTTCCCTCCTCATGCGTCTTTAGCTTGGCAATCAACTCGTTGAAGAAAACCCCTAGCTTAGCGCTGGGGGCTTCCTGCTTGCTGGCCGTGTAAACCGGCCCCTCCATGGCCATTTCCACAGTTTGGGCAGCAAGACGCTTGGCAATGTCGACCAAGCTCTTGGTCCAAAGGTTGACCTGCCCTGAGTGGTTCGCCAGCTTGTCCTCCGCATCCTTTCGGAGGTGCCTTGCAGTGTCCAGGTCCTTCGACAACTGCTTCTCGTGAGCCTTGATGGATTCTATTGAGCTCTCCAAGGAGCCAATCCTGGCCTTCAGATCTTTGATGGTGCCATTGGCAGTCTCAAGGCCTTGGCTCTTGGAGGAGAGTTTCGATTGTGTGTCCTTCAGAAGGGACTCTACTTTCTACGCCTCCTCCTTGTGGGCCGAGACCTCCTTGGTACTCCCGGCAAGCTTCTCCATCAGCCCAGCCACTTGCCGGTTAAGGTCCACCTTGGCGGTAGAGGCAGTGGCAAGGTCATCGGCAAGCTTCTTCAGCTGAGCAGCAGAATCGGTAGTGAGGGCGTCTAGAGCAACCTTGTGCTTGTCCTCCGGTTCTTTGCTGCGCTGCTGCACAAGGATCTCCAGATCATCATCCTTGGCGTGGAGAGTGTCCTCAAGCCTCTCCTCCCAAGCGATGATGTGCTCCCTCGCCATCGAGATTATCTCCTGCTGCTTCGAGAGGACCTGGAACTGCTTGCTGTTCCAGTCATGCAGTTCAGCGCCTTTCTCCTTCAGCTTCTGATCCACCTTGTTGGCAGACTGGCGCTACTCCTTGAGCTCCTGCCACTTTCGGCTGTGCCGCTCCTGCATCTCTTTGAGGCCTGCTACCATAGACTCCATGAAGGATAAGTCCATG
This sequence comes from Triticum aestivum, assembly GCF_018294505.1. Classification (NCBI taxonomy): domain Eukaryota; kingdom Viridiplantae; phylum Streptophyta; class Magnoliopsida; order Poales; family Poaceae; genus Triticum; species Triticum aestivum. The sequence continues at coordinate 303,455,078 of NC_057814.1, read as the reverse complement.
GCAACAGCGACGGAGTCGTCCACCTCTTCGACTCCTTGGTATAGCGATGCCAGTATGCGCTGAAGCTCTTCATCAAGTTCCACACTCGTCGCCATTGACGAGCCGGTGGCTCCAAGTCTGGGTTGCGCAAGCACCAACGCTAGGTTGCTCGAAGATGGTGGTGGGACCTCCACCGAGGTGCCAAATGAGGGAAGGGGGGCCATGGTTTGGACGGGTACTTTCTCTTCAATCACAACCCCCGACCCTGATATGCTGCCGAGGGTTTTCTCGGGCTCCTTCAGGGGTCCCAGCGTACCCCCGACAGCATGTTCCAGCCCCTCCGTGTCGGCGATCTTGGTGGCCTCCTCTGCGGCATCCTTCCCTATGCTGGCCACCTCCTCCAGCAAATTTGGCTCTTCGCTTAAAGGGGCTGCAAACAGATTCGACAGTCAATGGCAGGGATACATATTTGTTGACAAGACAGGGATGCGAAGCAGAATAATAAGGGAGGATAGGAGAAGAAAAGCAGATAAGTTACCTGGAGGGGTTTGCCGGGCAGGAGCTTCAGTTTCCCCGGCAACATCAGCTGCCGGGTTAGGATTGCCACTCTCTCCTTCGGTAATCATGGCGTCACCCTGTGGGGACTCTTCCGTGGAAACCCTTGGCAGGGATTCATCAACTCTATCAACGGGTAGAGTGGGCCCCTCCTGGAAGGGCTCGCCTTGAGTGGTCCCCTTCCCTCCCTTGGCCTCAATAGTGGGGAACTCTCCTCCATCGCTCCCCGCGGGAGGAGCATCTTCTGCGCTTTTGGGCCGGGGGCTGAGCTGGGGGCTTGGTGTCGGGACGCTCGTGCCGCTCCCTGCCGGGCACGCCCCTTCCACTGTCGTCGACGGCTACCACACCTTTGAGCCGGTTGGTCCGGTGGATGAGGGTCTCCGTGTCCTCCTCCTCCTCCCCGTCGACAACAGCAAGCAAGATAAGTCAACAGATACAAGCCAACATACAAGAGCTACTACAAGAGAAGAAGAGAAGGAGGGAGCGGTCTCCCTTACACTTCATCAATGACCATGCAGTTTAGCTCAAACTCCATGCGTGGCATGGGAGCCCTGCTCCTCTTCTGGGGCGGAGGAACGGAGCTCTCCGGCAACTTCGACCCCTGCCACTGTTTCCTTGTCAGAAGCTCCCACCTCCTTTGGAAGGCCACAGCAGCATTACAACCACTGTTTCCTTGTCAGAAGGGGTCTCATCTCATGCAAGTGAGGAAGTTAATCAAAATCCTCCTCTGCAACAATTATTGGGCAATGGCCTGGAGCTTCTGATGCAGGATTACCAGGAGGAGGAGCAAGATGTACCTGCACTTCCAGTTCATCAGGTTCCTGTGGCTGAGGCTGTTCTCCATGATGATGTGATACCTGCAGTTGTTTTGGCTGAGCCACAGTTACAGCCAGTCATTGTGGAAGCTAATCCTAGTGAGCAAAATGTTCTGACAAATCAAATTTCTGAGCAAATGGCTGGTCACAGCTCTGATGTGCATGAGGGTCTGGCTCTGGACCCTGACAGGGTTTTAGCTACTGATAAGGTGGCAGCTGATCAAGACAAGGAGCCCTTTGAGCCTGACACTGCAAAATTGGGTGGTGTAGCAGGTGTCAGCTCTCCAAGAGGAAGCCCAAATCCTATGGCAAATATTGGGATGATTGGTGCTAATAACAAAGATAAATGGGTTGACCAAATTGAAGGGCACTTCCATCTCTCCTAGGTTTGAAATCTATCTAGTTAAAGGCTGTAGCTAATAAAGATACTATTTTGTCAGAAGAAGGGCTTGTGATTTGGAAGGAGAAGTTCGCACAAAAGCCTTTGGAGGGTGCTCCTTCACTCTCTGTTAAAATCCCAGTAAGTTGGTTCAACTTTATTGTGCATCTTCTAATGACACCAGAAAAGTTTAAATGGACTGTCAATATGCTCAAATCTCCCATATGGGAATTACTTGCTGAAGTAGAAGGCACTGAGGATTCCTTTCTTTTTCACATACCTGACAAATGTTTAACAACTCAGGCTCCTATTTGCCAACAGACCATGGTTGAGTCACAGCAACAAGACACAAACAAGGAAAATGCTGGTGATTCTTCCAACTAGCAGGACCTAGACTCTATGGCCCTTCTTCAGCCTTTTGGGGCTGAAAACTCCAAAAAAAGAAGGTGTGGAAAGACACCTCTTGTAGAAACAGAGGTAAGAAGGAGTGATAGAATTAAAAAAGATAATGATGGTTTTAAAAGAGGATCTTGCTCTAATACTAAGTGTCTGCCATGTAATGCTGCCCCCCAATTGCTCAGAAATCAGTGGTTAAAAATCTCACAACCTCATTTTGCAAGGTGGCTGATCAGGACTTGGAGGGAAAGATCTCTAAGAAGCCCAAGAGGAAGGTGGGAGAGGAATTGGCTGGGGTGCACCCATCCAATGAGGACAGGCAGGACTCCCCATGTGTTTAGATGATCAAACTCTGTGCTTTTGTAACAGTGAGAGAGGGATTTAAAGTGTTGGCATGTATCCCTGTTCCTTTTGGTTGTACTTGCCATTTATGGGCATAATGGACAAGTTGTTCTAGCTCATGTTCTATTGTCAGTGCACTTTGCTACCTTAATACCTTCAGGGAAATTATCTCTTTTGCAATCATGTGGATGATGTGCTTGTTGTATGTGCTGAATTTGCTTGCTCTGCTGTCTTGTTTGTCATCCATTCTATGGTACTGGCCAAGTGATGGTGCTTGGTCTCTGGATTTACATCTAAATTCATGTCCATGAATAATCAAAACAGAAGCTGGAATATTTTGAACTGGAACATCAGAGGGATTAACTCACCTGACAAGTGGCTTGCTCTAGGGCAAAAAATTGAGGAAAGTGCCTATGCCATCCTTTGTTTACAAGAAACCAAGAGGGAACATTTTGATGCTGCTTACATCAGAAACTTCTGTCCTAACAGACTCAATAAATTTGCTTTTCTTCCTTCAATTGGTGCCTCTGGTTGGCTTTTAATCACCTGGAATGGGTCTCTCTTTGAGGGAGAGGTCATCTTTCGGAATAGATTCTCTCAATCAGTTTCACTAGTCTTCTGTCTAATCAATCTTGGATCCTCACCAACATCTATGGGCCTTGTGAACAAGCAGACAAAGTTGAATTCATCAATTGGTTTTCAAACATTCATATGCCACTGGACACTAATTGGATTCTAGTTGGAGACTTCAACTTTGTTAGAGCCCCCTCTTACAGAAACAGACCTTGTGGAGATGTTAATGAAATGCTTCTCTTTAATGAAGCCATCAGTAATCTTGGTTTAATTGAGCTTCCACTACATGGCAGAAAATACAGCTGGAGTAATATGCAATAAAGCCCTTTGTTGGAAAAACTGGATTGGTTCTTTACCACTGCTTCATGGATGGCTTATTTTCCTGATACAATTGCTATGCCTCTTTCTAGGCCTATATCTGACCATCTCCCTTGTGTCATCAAAATTGGAACTTCTATTCCAAAGGCAAAGGTTTTTAGATTTGAAAATTACTGGTTAAAACACTCTGACTTTAAAGAGGTTGTCTCTGCAGCCTGGAGTATACCTGTGGGTAATCTTGATGCAGCAAAAAGCTTGAATGCCAAGTTCAAAAACTTGAGAAGGGCTCTCAAACTTTTGGGATAAAAATCTATCTTACCTTAAAGCTAAAATTGCAGCAATTAATGAGATCATTTTCTTGCTTGATTTGTTTGAGGAATTCAGAGACCTAGGAGATTCTGAATGGAACTGCAGGGTGATTCTAAAGGAGCATTTGCTCATTTTGCTCAAAAACCAAAAGATCTATTGGAAGCAGAGAGGAAAGATCAAGGGTGTCAAATTTGGTGATGAAAATACAAAATTCTTTCATATAGAGGCATCTATTAACTATAGGCATAATCACATTGCAATGCTGAAAAATGATGACCAAGTGGAAATAACAGACCATGCAGGAAAAGCAGCTCTTTTGTGGAGTGCTTTCAGGAACAGATTAGGGCAATCTCAGAAAACCACAATGCACTTTGATCTATATTCCCTGCTATAGCATCAAGCTAGTCCTTCAGACTTTGAGCAATTGGAAATTCCTTTCACTGAGGAAGAAATCAATGAGGTAGTCAAGCACTTGTCATCAGACAAGTCTCCTTGTCCTGATGGATTTAACAATGAGTTCTTTAAGAGCTGCTGGGACATTATAAAGCCTGATGTCACTAGATTGATACATGAGTTCTATGCTGGGCAAATTTCACTAGAGCGTATCAACACCTCTTTCATCACTTTAGTTCCCAAGGGGCCCACTCCAACTGCTGCAAATGATTTCAGGCCTATTTCTTTGCTAAACTGTTGTCTCAAGCTCATCACTAAATTGCTAGCAAACAGATTGCAAAAAGTGATTCTCAAAATGGTCCATATTAATTAGTATGGTTTCCTAAAGGAAAGAGCTATGCATGACTATCTTGGCTGGGCATATGAGTACTTGCATCAATGCCACAAGTCCAAGGAGGAAGTTGTTGTGTTGAAATTAGACTTTGAAAAGGCCTTTGACCTCATTGAACACTCTACAATCATTGGCATACTCAAAGCAAAGGGATTTGGAGAAAGATGGATTGGCTGGATTAAAATGTTATTTACATCTGCCTCTTCACAAGTGCTTGTCAATGGCATTCCTGGGAAAAAGTTTTACTGTCTCAGAGGAGTAAGGCAAGGGGACCCCCTCTCTCCCCTCCTTTTTGTGCTTGCTGCTGACCTCCTACAGTCAATCATGAACAGAGCTATGAACCTGGGTCTTCTTACACCTCCTTTGCAAGTGCAGTCATGTCCAGATTTTCCCATAGTGCAGTATGTAGATGATACTTTGATTCTCATGCAAGCTGATGGCACACAGCTCCACTGTCTCAAAGCTCTACTCCACACTTTTGTAGATGCTACTGGTTTAAAGGTCAATTACAACAAATCAAACCTCATATCAATCAATGTGAATGATGATAAAATGGAAATATTGACTGGTACTTTGAACTGCAAGAAGGGATCATTCCCTTTCAATTACCTGGGCATGCCTCTAGGGACTTTAAAACCAACAGTGGAACAATGTTTGCCTTTAGTGAGCAGAATTGCCAAAAAAACTAGTGGGACTGTCTTCTTTTATGACTCTTGCTGGCAGGTTGCTTCTGGTCAAGTCAGTGCTCAATTCTCTTATTATATATTTCATGGGCTGCCTTGATGTGCCTGTAACCATCAAAAATCAGGTTAACAAATACCTGAGACATTGTCTTTGGAGAGGACCAGATTTGGAAGATCACAGACCTGCTATGGTAGCATGGTCCACTGTTTGTAGGCCTAAAAATCAGGGTGGACTTGGAGTGATGAACATCTTTGTGCAAAACCAAGCTCTTCTGGTCAAAAACCTTCACAAATTTTACAATAGGGAAAACATCCCATGGGTCAACCTCATTTGGGAGGCTTACTATGACAATGGCATCCTGCCAGGGCAAAAATGGGAAGGATCTTTCTGGTGGAAGTGTAATTTGAGGCTCATTGACAGCTATAAATCCATGGCTAGATGCACAATTGGTGATGGTAAATCTGCTCTGTTTTGGTCTGAACTCTGGCACTCTGCTTGCCTGAATCAATATTTTCCTCATCTCTACTCCTTTGTAAAAGATCAGAACCTTTCAGTGCAAAGGGTTCTTCAGTTTGAATACTTGGAAGACTTATTTCACCTACCACTTACTGAGGAAGCTTTCATGGAATTTGAGCTGATGGAGGAGATTTGTGACACATTAAGAGGATCTGAATTCAGAGAGCACTTGGACTCATGGAGTTATATGTGGGGAAATAATACTTTTTCTATGGCCAAAGATTATAAATTTTTTATAGGAGTCAAAATTGTTCTAGCACAGTTCAACTGGATTTGGAAGAGTTCTTGCTAGCCAAAACACAAGGTCTTTTTTTGGAGACTTCTGCATGGTAGACTCAATACCAGGAATCTGCTCAGGAGGAAAACTTTTCATCTAGACAACTACAATTGTGCTACCCTCAGCTGTCAGCAGGAACAAACTCTACAACACCTGTTCTGGACTTGTCCTTTTGCTTCTGCTTGTTGGGACACCCTATGCCCCAACAGACAAAGAAATCTCACCATCATGGAAGCACTTCCAGACTTAAGGTGTAATCTAGAACAACCTTTTTCTATGGAGATCATTATCATTGCATCATGGGCCATTTGGATTATAAGGAATGATAAGATATTCAAAAACATCCCCACCAGCATTGACAGATGGAAATTCATCTTCCTCTCAGAGCTCCACCTGCTCAAATTCAGAATCAAGGAGAAGTTTGTATATGCCTTCATTTCTTGGTTGGACAGTCTTGTCCTGTAATTTAATGTAATTGTAATTTTTTGTTTGGTCTAGTAGGCCTTTGTTTTTTTGTTTTCTTTGGGGCTTAACTCAAGCCTTGTATGTTTGTATACTCTTTGTTTTATTAATAATGTAAAAATTGCAGTGGGGTTTTGCCCTACTATGTATAGTAAAAAAAACTTCGACCCCTGCCAGGACGCAAGAAGCTCCTATGAAGACGAGCTCTGCGAAGAGCTCACACTCGATCAAGCGCTGGGGTCATCCTCCATGACTGCCGACTGCTTGGTGGGAAGGGCCTTGGCCCCGGAAAGCCAAGGAGAATGGCGGTGCCCAACTTCAGGGACACTGCTCTTGAAGGTGGTCTCCTTCGCCTTCTTCGCGGTGGGCATAGGATAGGAGACTGCCGCTCCTCGGTTAGCGGCCCACCTACGAGGGTGTGGGTCCAAGAATGGCTCAGGAGCCTGAGGGCCTGCCGCGAGCCACTCCTCCTCGGGTTCCTCCGCCTCCGCGACCTGCTCTCCATCTTGGGCTTCCGCTGCCGCGATGTATAGAGCCTCGTTCCCGGAAGGATCGTCCTCGGCACCCTCACCCTGGCAGGATCATCCCCGGCAACCACTTCCGAGGGTTGCGCCTCGTCTCCGCCGTGGGAGGAACCTCCATCCCCCACAAGTATCCACACCTCGCCTGCAGCACATCACCATCGAAATTCGATGGGAAGAAGATGACGTCTCCCCTCCGCTTCTTGTCCAGCTCAGTCGCCCTCTTGCTCCCCTCGGCGGCTGCCTCTTTCGCGGCGGTCGTCCGCTTTCCCCTGGAAGCAGTTTTCTTCCCCATGTCCCCTAAGATGCGGTGAGAGCGCTGGAAGGAAATTGGAAGGGGATCGGCGGGGAATGTGGGCAAGGAGAGAGGGCAGTTGCTTAGCCTGTGGAGGAAGATGATGTGGAGGCGAGGCAGACGATGAATGAGCAGTACCCTTCCGCGTTTTCCCCTTTTAAGGGAAACGGCATGGGGGAGGAAGGGACTCTTCAGAAAATTTACCGTTTTACATTAACTACTACAGTCCCACGCCCCCACAACCCACGGTAATTACGCGAAGTGGACGTTGGATTGACTGGTCATCCTGGCGAACCGCCATGCGCGCGGCCTTCTTCTGCCACGTGTCCGTGCATTCTTTGGGGCCTAACCCAACGTGCCCAGCAACACGTATGGCTCAGGACTGGGGGCTTATGTCGGGGTACACAGACAAGGGTGTATGTTTTCCCATGACTCGTGCACGGATAGCAAGCCACCGAGCCTAAGGAAGACAAGATTACAACATCCAAGATCAGACCAAGTACCAAAGGTCAGTCCTTTGAAGGACCAAAGTGCAGATCAAGAAGACCAAGTCAAGCTAGAGAAGAAAGATATCACTAAGGGAAAAACCTCCCTTGCCAGGTTGGTGAGCCTTGCGAGGTCAAGGTTACCCCGTAAGCAAGCCTCCAGATCGTCCCGGCAGGCCTGCCAGGGCTTACGGAGACAAATCACTCCACGTCACCACCTCACAGCGACGCAATTCATCGATCGGTGTTGTGTCAAGCCCCTAAGTGACTAAATGGCTTCTTCCTGCCACATGGTAGCCACTTCCTGCCACATGGTAGCCACTTCCTACAGAAAACACCTCCATATGACACCCGTCCTGAGACGTGTCAAGCAAGCAGGCGCGAAGCTGGAAAAACAGCCCGACAGGGGTTGCCGGGCACACTATGATGTGACACTGAGCGGCGCATGTAATGTGCTCTGTCTGCCTGCAGAGTTAAGTATGATAGTGTGACGCCTCAAGACCGATGCTCCAGACACCTTCCATGTTTTTCATTGTTTCCGTGTGATTTATTTGTTTGTTGCATCTCATCTCATAGTATCATGCGCATTGCATCCGCATGTTTTCATAAAGCTTGCATCCGCTCTAAGTTGCCGTGTTCCCTTTGCCTCGTTGACCATTCCGAGACCAACCGGGTTTTCGATTCCATCCTGTCAAACCACCTAACCTCTCTCCCTGCCACCGACCACCTTCGCAACCATGTCCGAAGCTGCCCTGAACCCGACCCGCTCAATCATCACCGTTGGATTCAAATCATCTCCAAATATCCCTTTAATATCTTCGGTTTATTATTTGATCGCTCTTAACCTTTTTATCTTGACCGTACGATGTAAATCAGAGGGACCAAACCTAGACCCACTTTGCTATTTATAGACCCCTCCCCTTCCATTTCTATCAAACCCTAGCCTTCCTCATTTTTCGAGCCACCCCAACCACCAGCCGCCACCTCTCCTGCAGCCTCACACCTCCAATGGCGCGGCCCTGCGAAGCCCATTGCGAGCCCGCCTGGGCCGGACCGCGCCGCCGCCCGTACGCCGTTGCTCCCTGCACCAACCCCCCCCCCCCCCGAGCGCCTCCTCCTGCTCGACCCCGCCGCCTCGCCGCCGCCCTCCTCCGGCGACCGGATTCCGTCGGAGCGCCGCTGGAACAGGCCGACCTCGGCTCCCTTCTCTTTCTCGCCCGTTTGCTCTCTATTTTCCCTCACCCGCGGCCTCTCTCTTTTCCCCCATGGACAGGAGCCCACCGCCGGCCAGGATTATTGTGCCACCACCCGATCTGCTTCATCTCCGGCGAGATCCGGGCAGCCCTGCGCCAGATCCGGCGAACTCCTCTCGTTCCCGTCGCTCCGTCCTCCTGCGGAGTTGCCCGCGCCACCGCGGCTCTACTTCTTCTCGAGCAGAGGACGCGCGCTTGTCCCAGCAGCGTTGACCGCGTCCTGCCTCTTCCAGCGAGCCCCATCTGTGCACGCATTCGGTGCCAAGGCCCAACTCGCCTCGATCCATCTCCACGTGCAGCCCAGCGCCGCGTCAAGCCCGCTGCCCCGTCGACCTGCTTCACCGCCTTGGGCCGAAGCCCATGGGTGAGCATCCCCTCCAACCACTGTGCACTGTTGGGCCAGCCTCTGTTTCGGCCCGTTCATGTTTTTTCCAGTTATGCGAATTTGTCTATTTATCCAGAGACTGCCAGTTTTACAGAAAAGTCCCTCTAGATCATGCGTATAATAACTCCACAACCATGCATCATATTAAAATGACTTGTGTATGTAAAATGCTTAGAATTCTGTCTAGTTTCATAATATCTCACTTTCATCCATGTTAAAAATGTTTAACTTGCTGTTTGCATTAATTTTCTTAAAGGCCATGCTAAAATGCTTTGTTTCATAACTAAATAACCGTAGCTCTGAATTAAATAAACTTTATATGTAAATGGGGTGGAATAAAGCATAGAGTAACTTGATGCATTTTGTTTTACTGTTTAACAACATTAAAATATGGTTTAGGGCAGAACAGTACCAAATCTAATGTATGCACATGAGGATTTTCCGGAATTGTTGTTTGTTGTTTCCGGCCTAATTTAAACTTGCCTAAATAGTTAGTTTTCATATGCTTCACCCCTTGCCATGTTTAATAACATTTAATATTGTTGGTACATAAATGAGAGAGAACTAAATAATTGATGTGGTGTTTCATCAATATGCAACTCGTTGCATATTGAGCTCCACTTCACTTGTAGTTTTGTTTGTGCACTTTGCTTTGCCATGCCTATTTAAACCGGACATGCATCATACTTGATTGTGCATCATGCCATGCTTATGTGATGGTGCGGGGCTCCGGCGCGGCTCCCGGCGACGGGTGGTGCGGCAAACGGCGGCCGGCGGCGGCTAGATGCGGGGCAGCGGCGGCGGCGATGGTGGCGGCGAAAACGGAGGGGTGGCTATATATAGGTAGGAGGGGGGGCTAGAGGGCTTGGGGAAGGGGCAAAGCCCGAGGCGGCGGCGGCTTCGTGTTCCCGGCGGACTCCGGCGGCGTGGGGAAGAAGGAGAGCACGGGCGGGCCGGCCTGGCTTCGGCTGGGCCTCGGCCCAGTCGGGCAAGCGCGTATATTTTTTTTTTTAAATATGTTCCGCGGAAAATATTGCATAGAAAAATAAATAAAAATCAGAAAAATACGAAATAAATTTTCCCCGTCTAGTTGGAAAATCTAGAATAGGGTGACCATTTTTAAAATCAAAAATAAATATTTTGAAAACATGCATATTTTTAAATGCAATAAAAATTGCAAATAAAATCCAATAAATTCCAAATAATGTTTTTAACATTTTTCCTCCAGTATTTCAATGTTTTTGGAGAAGTCATATTTTCTCCTCTCATTTATTTTAAAATGAAATATTCTTCCGGAGAGAAAAATAATCAAAAACCAAAATCCTCGTTGGAAAATCAAATAAGAAAATTCAAGAAAATCCCCAACTCTCTCCGAGGGTCCTTGAGTTGCTTAGGATTTATCGAGGATTTGTCAAAATGCACAAAACATGATATGCAAATGATGATCTATGTATAACATTCCAAATTGAAAATTTGGGATGTTACAGAAGCTCCATCTAAATCCTCGCAAGGCTTCACCTTGTGTTTTCAACTTCTCTTTCTTTCTATCATCCTTTTTTTACCGGAGTTCTTCATGGAGGATCTACATGGTGGTTTGTCAAGGATTCTTTTCATTCTTGAATTGTTCTTCAGGATTTCTCTCGGAGTTATGATCCGCCAAGCTATACTCAAAATTAAACAGGGTGCTCAACACATGTTTTGTTTTGAGGAGTTCAAGCATTCTTCATCATGCATTCCGAAGTGCAATTCTTTCTATCTTATCTTTTGAGATGGTGTTATGTCATTCTTGACAAATTTCCTTCATGTTTCATGATTCACAAGTTGTTAATAATGAGATATTGAAACCCATAATTTTCTCTTTGTTTAGAAGATCCTTTGCAATCCATCAATCTCTTTGTTGGAGTTATCTTGGGTGATATTTCACCTACAACCATCCCTAAGGAATGTTGCTCTTTGTGGTGCTTATCTATGACCCAAGCTTGCTCTTTATCCGCTCGGTGGAAGAAGTTTTCATCTCGTTGGTGCTTTCAATTATATTATTTGTTTCCGTAGTGGCAGTATTTCGCCTCAATTTTGAGGAGTTTTCCATAAGCCCACTACAAGCTTATTCGTTTCGTTTTCCAACAACTCCGTTATAACCGTCTTGGAAGGGTGCTTTCCAAGCTCATTTGTGGTAGAAATTGGCATTTCCTTCTCCATTCTTTTATTCTAATGATCTATCTTCTATTCCTTCTTCCGGAGGCAATGTGATGTTGCTCTCTTCGCTCATCATCTCGAATTGTGAAGATCGTGTTCTTTCCTTGCTTATCCATTTAACCGGTGTGTTGTGTTTTCTTTTCAAGTTCTTTTAATCTAATCAAGTCTTGCCTCTCTTCTCAGCCGGAGTGCCGTCCAAGTTCTGGCATTTGTGTTCTTTGGCTATATCATGATACCGGTGTGGCTCCATATTCTTTTGGTTCGTTGAGCTCTTGTTTCATGTCTTTCAACCTACAAGGTTCTCATGGTGTTCCTTGTTTCCGTTTACTACGGAGTGCTCTCAATTCGCTCATCTCCGTTGTGTCATTTCTTTCGAGCTGTTCAACCTCTCAAGGTTATTTGGTTATACTCATTTGTCGAAGAAGCAACTTAGTTTACCTCTTCTCTTCCTTTTCTGCTTCTCTCCGGTGCCATCCCTAGATCTCGGGTCGATATCTCTTGTAAGTGGGTGAGTGTTGTGACACCCCAATACCAACGCTCCAGACGCCTTCCATGTTTTTCGTTGTCTCCGTGTGATTTATTTGTTTGTTGCATCTCATCTCATAGCATCATGCGTATTGCATCTGCATGTTTTCATAAATCTTGCATCCGCTCCAAGTTGCCGCGTTCCCTTTGCCTCATTGACCGTTCCGAGACCAACCGGGTTTTCGATTCCCTCCTGTCAAACCACCTAACCTCTCTGCCTGCCACCGACCACCTTCGCAACCATGTCCGAAGCTGCCCTGAACCCGACCCGCTCAATCATCACCGTTGGAATCGGATCATCTCCAAACATCCCTCCAATATCTTCGGTTTATTATTTGATCGCTCTTAACCTTTTTATCTCGACCGTCCGATGTAAATTAGAGGCTCCAAACCTAGACCCACTTTGCTATTTATAGACCCCCCCCTTCCATTTCTGTCAAACCCTAGCCTTCCTTGTTTTCCATGCCACCCCAACCACCAGCCGCCACCTCTCCCGCAGCCTCACACCTCCAGTCGCGCGGCCCTGCAAAGCCCATCGCGAGCCCGCCAGCGCCCGGACCGCGCCGCCGCCCGTACGCCGTTGCTCCCTGCACTAACCCCCCAAGCGCCTCCTCCTGCTCGACCCCGCCGCCTCGCCGCCGCCCTCCTCCGGCGACCGGATTCCGTCGGAGCGGCGGCGGAACAGGTCGACCTCGGCTCCCTTCTCTTTCTCCCCCGTTTGCTCTCTATGTCCCTCACCCGTGGCCTCTCTCTTTCCCCCATGGACAGGAGCCCACCGCCAGCCAGGATTGTTGCGCCACCACCCGATCTGCTTCATCTCCGGCGAGATCCGGGCAGCCCTGCGCCAGATCCGGCGAACTCCTCTCGTTCCTGCCGCTCCGTCCTCCTACGGAGTTGCCCGCGCCGCCGCGGCTCTGCTTCCTATCGCGCAGAGGACGCGCGCTCGTCCCAGCCGCGTTGCCGCGTCCTGCCTCTTCCAGCGAGGCCCAGCTGTGCACGCATTCGGCGCCAAGGCCCAACTCGCCTTGATCCATCTCCACGTGCAGCCCAGCGCCGCGCCAAGCCCGCAGCCCCGTCGACCTGCTTCACCGCCTTGGGCCGAAGCCCATGGGTGAGCAGCCCCTCCAACCCCTGTGCACTGTTGGGCCAGCCTCTGTTTCCGCCCGTTCATGTTTTTTCCAGTTATGCGAATTTGTCTATTTATCCATAGACTGCCAGTTTTACAGAAAAATCCCTCTAGATCATGCATATAATAACTCCACAACCATGCATCATATTAAAATGACTTATATATGTAAAATACTTAGAATTCTGTCTAGTTTCGTAATATCCCACTTTCATCCATGTTAAAAATGTTTAACTTGCTGTTTGCATTAATTTTCTTAAAGGCCATGCTAAAATGCTTTATTTCATAACTAAATAACCGTAGCTCGGAATTAAATAAACTTTATATGTAAATGGGGTGGAATAAAGCATAGAGTAACTTGATGCATTTTGTTTTACTGTTTAACAACATTAAAATATGGTTTAGGGCAGAACAGTACCAAATCTAAAGTATGCACATGAGGATTTTCCGGAATTGTTGTTTGTTGTTTCCGGCCTAATTTAAACTTGCCTAAATAGTTAGTTTTCATATGCTTCACCCCTTGCCATGTTTAATAACATTTAATATTGTTGGTACATAAATGAGAGAGAACTAAGTAATTTATGTGGTGTTTCATCAATATGCAACTCGTTGCATATTGAGCTCCACTTCACTTGTAGTTTTGTTTGTGCACTTTGCTTTGCCATGCCTATTTAAACCGGACATGCATCATACTTGATTGTGCATCATGCCATGCTTATGTGATGGTCGTTTACCATGATGTTTGCTTCTTTCCGGCTGCGCTTCTCCTTGATAGTTCCGGTTACGTTGCGATTGTGAGGATTCTTTCGACTACGTTGGTTCGTCTACTTCATGGATTTGGTCTTCTTCCTAGCAGGATTTCAGGCCAGATGACCATCACCCTCGATATCACTTCTATCTTTGCTTGCTAGTTGTTCGCTCTATCGCTATGTCACGCTACCTACCACTTGTTTATGATGCCTCCCTTATTGCCATGTCAAGCCTCTAACCCACCTTCCTAGCAAACCGTTGTTTGGCTATGTTACCGCTTTGCTCAGCCCCTCTTATAGCATTGTTAGTTGCAGGTGAAGTTGAAGATTGCTACATGTTGGATCGTGATGATTTTGGGATATCACAATATCTCTTATTTAATTAATGCATCTATATACTTGGTAAAAGGTGGAAGGCTCGGCCTTATGCCTGGTGTTTTGTTCCATTCTTGCCGCCCTAGTTTCCGTCATACCAGTGTTATGTTCCTTGATTTTGCGTTCCTTACGCGGTTGGGGATTTATGGAACCCCCTTGACAGTTCGCTTTGAATAAAACTCCTCCAGCAAGGCCCAACCTTGGTTTTACATTTGCCTACCTAAGCCTTTCCCTTGGGTTTTCGCGAGCCCGAGGGTCATCTTTATTTTAAGCCCCCCCCCCCCCGGGCCAGTGCTCCTCTGAGTGTTGGTCCAAACTAGAGCCCTTTGCAGCGCCACCTCGGGGAAACTTGAGGGCTGGTTTTAGTTGTATGGATTGCTCATCCGGTGTGCCCTGAGAACGAGATATGTGCAGCTCCTATAGGGATTTGTCGGCACATTTGGGCGGTCTTGCTGGTCTTGTTTTACCATTGTCGAAATGTCTTGTAACCGGGATTCCGAGTCTAATCGGGTTGTTCTGGGAGAAGGAATATCCTTTGTTGATTGTGAGAGCTTGTGATGGGCTAAGTTGGGACACCTCTGCAGGGTATAAACTTTCGAAAGCCGTGCCCGCGGTTATGTGGCAGATGGGAATTTGTTAATATCCGGTTGTAGAGAACTTGACACTTGACTTAATTAAAATGAATCAACCGCGTGTGTAGCCGTGATGATCTCTTTTCAGCGGAGTCCGGGAAGTGAACACAGTTTGGGTTATGTTTGAACGTAAGTAGTTTCAGGATCACTTCTTGATCACTTCTAGCTTCTCGTCCATTGCGTTGCTTCTCTTCTCGCTCTTACTTGCGTATGTTAGCCACCATATTTTATTAGCGCTTGCTGCAGCTCCACCTCATTACCCTATCCTACCCATAAGCTTAAATAGTCTTGATCTCGCGGGTTTTGAGATTGCTGAGTCCTCGTGACTCACAGATACTACCAAAACAGTTGCAGGTGCCGATGATACCAGTGCAGGTAACGCAACCGAGCTCAAGTGGGAGTTCGACGAGGACCTTGGTCGTTACTATGTTTCGTTTCCTGATGATCAGTAGTGGAGCCCAGTTGGGACGATCGGGCATCTAGCATTTGGGGTTATCTTCTTTTCATTTGGATTTGTCTGTAGTCGGACTATGTGTGTACTCTAAATGATGTATGATTTACTTAAGTATTGTGTGAAGTGGCGACTGTAAGCCAACTCTTTATCCCTTTCTCGTTCATTACATGGGATTGTGTGAAGATGACCCTTCTTGCGACAAAACCACAATGCGGTTATGCCTCCAAGTCGTGCCTCGACACGTGGGAGATATAGCCGCATCGTGGGCGTTACAGATAGCACTGTTTGCTATCTGATTGGTGTGTAAAAGACTAATTTGCCACTATGGTGACCCCTTCATCTAGGCCCATGACAGCCGTAGAAAGGATTCGGACCCTCGCATATTCATACGCGCGTAGCCACTCTCGCCCTGAGGCAACCCTGCCGGACAAGAGCACCGCGTTCTCCACCATTATCCACCATCAATCCACCAAAGCAGGAGTAGGGTTTTATGCCTCACGGCGGCCCGAAACTGGGTAAAACTGCCAGTGTGATCTCTGCCGTGCTGTGTTACGCTTCTCCGCTGTTTGTGCAATGTGCCCATCCCCCTGCCGAACCAAAAGGGGCTCATGGCCCCATAGGTGGCCGCGGTTTCCCATGATAGCTAGAGAGGTTGATTTCTTCGCACATGCCCCAGAGTTTGAACTTCCTTGGGTCTGCGGAGCCCTGAATCCGACATTGCCATATGTTATGCATGCGATCACCCATATGTCATATTTGCAGTCTCATCGTAGTGACTATGCATATGCAATTAAAATGAACCCAATTGTCACATATGGCATAGATGGCAAGCCCATGGTTATTGGCATTTGTTTTCTTGTGATGATATTGCTATGCTACCTTTGCAAAATGTGTGCAATTCATCACATACACCGTGCTATGAACATGCATGTAGTTTGCATGATTCCATCCCTTGTGTGCACCATATGCATACCATCCATGAAAATGCTCTACATACTTCTCATGGTGCATTACACGATGTGAGTCTCCATTATGCCATACATAAAAAAAACCTTTCATGATGGATGACATGTTTCTATATCATGCAACTCTTTTATTTGAGCATTGGATATTTTGTGCTAACCAACACATGCACGTGCGCATCATAATGGATGATGTGTACATTTACCACGCACACACTTTCTTTGGTTTGTCTCTTTTGTGTAGGTACCCATGAATACTCGTCAACCTCACAATCCCATGAGTTGACGAAACGAGCTCTAGAGAGAAATGATGACTTGGGATCCCGTGGCTTGTCCTTACCACCACTCCCTTCGCACAAAGACTACGCGCATTTCTTCTGCAAGGCCCTCACATGGTTATGGGTTATTGCCCGTTATGTCTCATTTGCCCATATTGCCATGTTCACCTTGCATGATATGCTAATTTTTATGCCCTTGCCATGCATTTGTGACCCACACTTTGCTTCTCACATGACACTTGATTCTAGTACTTGTATGTGTATTTGCAAGTTTGGTGGATATATTGCTTGTTATTGTCTTGTTATTGCCAGGCAAGGGAGGCCTTGATACGTCTCCAACGTATCTATAATTTTTGATTGTTCCATGCTATTATGTTATCCATCTAGGATGTTTTATATGCATTTATATGCTATTTTATATGATTTTTGGGACTAACCTATTAACCTAGAGCCCAGTGCCAGTTTTTGTTTTTTCCTTGTTTTTGAGTTTTACAGAAAAGGAATACCAAACGGACTCCAATTGACGTGCCAATTTTTGACGATTTTTTATGTACCAAAAGAAGCCCCTGGAGTAAAAGAGTTGGGCCAGAACAGTCTCGGGCTGTACACGAGGGTGGAGGGCGCGCCCTACCCCATTGGGCGCACCCCCTATCTCGTGGACGACCGGGAGACCCCCACTGACTTGTTCCCGACACCAAAAATTCCTATAAATACCGAAACCTCCAGAACATAACCTAGATCGGGAGTTCCGCTGCCGCAAGCCTCTGTAGCCACAACAAACCAATCGGGACCCTGTTCCGGCACCCTGCCGGAGGGGTGGGATCCCTCACCGGTGGCCATCTTCATCATCCCGGTGCTCTCCATGATGAGGAGGGAGTAGTTCACCCTCGGGGCTGAGGGTATGTACCAGTAGCTATGTGTTTGATCTCTCTCTCTCTCTCGTGTTCTTGATTTGGCACGATCTTGATGTATCGCGACCTTTGCTATTATAGTTGGATCTTATGATGTTTCTCCCCCTCTACTCTCTTGTAATGGATTGAGTTACCCTTTGAAGTTATCTTATCGGATTGAGTCTTTAAGGATTTGAGAACACTTGATTTATGTCTTACATGTGCTTATCTGTGGTGACAATGGGATATTCACGTGATCTACTTGATGTATGTTTTGGTGATCAACTTGCGGGTTCAGTGACCTCGTGAACTTATGCATAGGGGTTGGCACACGTTTTCGTCTTGACTCTCCGGTAGAAACTTTGGGGCACTCTTTGAAGTTCTTTGTACTGGTTGAATAGATGAATCTGAGATTGTGTGATGCATATCATATAATCATACCCACGGATATTTGAGGTGACATTGGAGTATCTAGGTGACATTAGGGTTTTGGTTGATTTGTGTCTTAAGGTGTTATTCTAGTACGAACTCTAGGATAAATCGAACGGAAATAATAGCTTCGTGTTATTTTACTACGGACTCTTGAATAGATCGATCAGAAAGAATAACTTTGAGGTGGTTTCGTACCCTACAATAATCTCTTCGTTTGTTCTCCGCTATTAGTGACTTTGGAGTGACTCTTTGTTGCATGTTGAGGGATAGTTATATGATCCAATTATGTTATTATTGTTGGGAGAACTTGCACTAGTGAAAGTATCAACCCTAGGCCTTGTTTCAACGCATTGCAATACCGTTTATGCTCACTTTTATCGCTTGTTACCTTGCTGTTTTTATAATTTCAGATTACAAAAACCTAGATATACCATCCATATTACACTTGTATCACCATCTCTTCGCCGAACTAGTGCACCTATACAATTTACCATTGTATTGGGTGTGTTGGGGACACAAGACTCTTTGTTATTTGGTTGCAGGGTTGTTTGAGAGAGACCATCTTCATCCTACGCCTCCCACGGATTGATAAACCTTAGGTCATCCACTTGAGGGAAATTTGCTACTGTCCTACAAACCTCTGCACTTGGAGGCCCAACAACGTCTACAAGAAGAAGGTTGTGTAGTAGACATCAAGCAATTTCTAGCGCTGTTGCCGGGGAGGTGAGTGCTTGAAGGTATATCTTTAGATCTTGCAATTGAATCTTTTAGTCTCTTGTTTTATCACTAGTTTAGTTTTAAAAAGAAACTACAAAAAAAAATGGATGTGAGGGTACCTCATATGCTTCATCTTTTTAATATCTTTCATGAAAATAAGGATTCCGATAATTGTGCCAAAATGTTAGAAGAAGAATGCATTAAAATGTTTGGCACTAAATCTTTGAATGACGAGCATGATTGCAATGTTGTTAGTATGAACTCTTTGAATATCCATAGTACTGATGATGATTGCACTAGTCATGATGAAAATGTCTCGTATAAGCATGTCAATTTTTGATGATTGCACTGGTCACCAAATAGGGAAGATAGATTTTGCAAGAGGCATAAGTATTTTGAAACCAAATGGTTGAAAGAAAGGCTAGATGTTTGTGCTAAAAATTTAAATTTTCTTAGCCATCCTTGTGAACTTTGCAATGAACATGGTCATTTAAATATCCAATGCAAATTGTTTCATGATCGTATCGTGTCCAAAAATTGTGATGATTGATTTCCTTGCGCATCATAATGAACTTAGTTTGCTTGTGGGTTATGAAGAAATGAAACATATAACTAAGGATATGCCATAATTTGTCCTTGATAAAGTTCTTGATTTTGATCTAGAGGAAATTTATATGTATTGTGCAGTGAATTGCATTGAAAATCCTTATATTGCCAATTACATAAAGACAAGAAAACAAATAGAAGATGAAGAGAATACTAATGAAAGGGAAGAGACTTCCCAATATCCTCCTATCACACTACAAAAAAGATACACTTCCGTGATGATACGTGTTTGTCACAGTAGGTCGCGTTTTTTGTCATGCATGTACATCCATGACGATTTTATGACAGAATCAAGATAGTCATATCTGTGCTGTCGTAGAAGTGTTCCATGACATTACCAAAATTATCATCATGGAAGTGTGCACTTCCATGACGATAAATCGCGCGTCATAGAAGTGCTTTCGTCAAGGGTGACCGACACGTGGCATCCACCGTAACAGAACGCCGTTAAGCTATCGGGTCGGGTTTTGGATCCGATAACCCATTAACAGCCCTGACGAATGGGGATTTTCCACGTGTAAAATCATCATTGGCTGGAGGAAACACGTGTCGGCTCATCGTTGGGACAGATGTCATCCACTCATTGGACAGAAGGCACCTATGATACGTTGACACGTGGCACGGCCCAACAGAGGCCCATTCCTGTGAAAAGGCCGGCCTGTTTGACTTGGTCAAAAGGTGGCAGGCCGGCCCATGGAAAGCCTGTTAACGGCCTATTCGCATATAGCTCATTTACAGCCCGCTAACCCAAGGCCCGTTACGCCCTATCCGAATTAGGCCCAGTAGTGTCATCTGGGCCATCCAATATGATTCCAGCCCGTTTTCACTTCTGGCCCATGTATGGCCCATGACGTCTTTCGGCCCATATGAGGCCCTATGTAACTCTTGGCCTATTAACGGCCCGTGGGGAAACTGGCCCGTAATGAACAGTGTATCACTTTGCACCCATTAACGACCCGTGGTGAAACTGGCCCGTAATGAATAGTGTATCACTTTATACCCATTAACGGCCCGTTATTCCGTTGGGCCGTTTCCAGCCCATGTTATCTTTCGGCCTTCTCAGAGCCCATTTATTCTTGGGCTCATTTCCAGCATTCGTTTACTTACGGCCCGTTACTGTCATTTTCTGCTTGTGGGCCAAATTCAGCCCGTGGTTACAGTCGGCCCGTTTGTGGTCCGTTAATACGTTGGGCCGTTTTCATAGCGTCATCAAATACGGCCTATTAACGATGGCCCGTTATGGTCGGCCCATGAACGGACGATTCCAACTCTAGCCCGTTTACGGCCATAATGCGGCCTGTTATTGGCCCATGTTTGGCCAATCGATCATACGGCCCGTATAAGGCCCATTGATGATACGGCCCGTAGAAGGCCCATTGTTTCTACGGCCCGTAGAAGGCCTACTGTTTCTACGGCCCGTAGAAGGCCCACTGTTTCTACGGCCCGTAGGAGGCCCAGTGTCACTACAGTAAATATTAGCCCATGGTTATTGTGGCCTAGTTTTAAAAAATAGGTTATTGCAGCCACTAGCAAACCGCGGAAAAAGAACTGCACTGACTACAAGCAAACAAATAAACAAGACAACAAGGAAATAAATAAGCAAGCAACTTATGCTAGGCTATCACGGCTATTACACATATTACATCCACTGGGCATCAAAGTTCGCCACCAGTGCAAATATAGGGAACAAAGCAGCATATAAACGCCGCAGCAAAACAAGTCCAGAACTGAAACCACTTCAGAAGAGTTCAAGAAACAATATCCTGGGTACCCATAATGCTGGCAAGATGCTTAGCAAGCTTATTAACTTTCTCTTGTTTGGCGCTTAAATCCTCCAGCGCTTGCTGTTGCACAAGAAAGTACGCATCTGAATTCTGCAGGGACTTCCTCAGTCCTTCGGCTTCTTGCCGCAGCACAGCTGACTGATGCCTTTCAGCTTGTAGCTGAGACTGAAGAAGCCGAAGTGATTCAGGCAGCGAGTTCGAAGAGCTTGTGCCAGCGGTACTGGCCAGTAACTCGAACACTACATCAACGCAGGACTGTGGGGTTTTCTCACTGTCTACAAGATCGTTTTTATCACCTTTCTTGGAGACCAACAGGGTTGTCTCACTATCTTGAACCTTATCTGCATTACTTTCTCTACCATTGCATAGTGGGGTGCTCTTCTCCAATATTCTGTTTGCATACTACAAGAGAAACAAGCAGACACATCACAGGTTTAGCTTGTAGTATACGAAACTCATTTTGGTAAACCGGTTCAGTAGTAAGGTGGACAGGATAACAGCATGAAACAAACATATATCTATGTACTATGGTCACTGTATTGTCCATATCATTCTAGTTTATGTTCCCTAATCAAGATAGAGACACAGTTCAACTCATATATTTTTAAGACACAGCAGCATAGACAGAATATAAGTGTGAGAAACTACACAGCATTGGCAGCACTTGTAATGTGCATCACATGAGAACATAACTGTTTATACAACTTAAACTGAAATCAACATAGAGCAAGAAGTTAGAACAGCAATCCAGTTAAAGAAATAGGTTTAAAACATACCTGTTGCGCCATTGGAGTTTCAATTGGATCCTTCAAATTCGAAAGTAGTTGGTATGAGTAAATACAGTGATGCAACAGCAAAGGAGTATGGACCATAGCTACGGAATCTGACCTGAGAACAGTTGCTCTTCTGCTTTAAACGTGGAGTTTGGGTTAGCTGTGGTGGTCTTCGTGCTTTGGGCACTGCAGTAGCTTTACAAACTGCTCGTGTGGGGGTACTCTGTGGTGGACATGGTGCTTTGTCAACTATAAGTGGGTTACTATCCGCTGGGGTTGCGGTTAGATGGGTTGTAGCTGGTTCTCTGCCCAACGGTGTAAGTGTGCAATCTGGAAGAGTCTCGATTATGTGTGGTGGGGCTAGTTTGTGGGCCAGTACAACCATGGTTCTATCTGCATCGACGGGTAGCACTGTCTTTTGTGAAGAACGGGTTTTTGCTCCCTTAGATACTGCCATCACCCCCTCCAATTCAAATGGCTGATAAACAAGAAAAGAAATTGAACGTACAGACATTGTATGATAGACAGATGTGGTAATTCACATATATGTTGTCTAACCAAACAGGACAGCATGACACAATTTCACATATATGATGCCTAACTAAACAGGATAGCATGACACAGTTTCAGATATATGATGGATAACTTAACAGGATATAATGGCATAATTCAACATATGATGAGTACCTAAACAGGATGACATGACAAAACTATATGATGTCTTTCTAAAATAGGTTGGGATGAAATAATTCACATACATGTTGTCTAAGTATACAGGATGGCATGATATAATTGACATAATTGATTCATATACTAAGCAGCTGGCACTCGCATGTATGATCTCTAAACTAAGCAGAAATTGGCAAAAAGCAACACCATATGCATCATATGAGAAATATAAACATTGCAACTTAGAGCATACACCTCAGGTGGGATATAGGACTGGTCATCTGTCTCTGAATCCTCCTCTGAGGAGCTCCCTGTAACCATCGAGATATATGCTTCAACAGGTACCATTGCCTGCTCTGAAGACCTTGTTTTCACTCCAGATTTTTCCATAACCGGCTCAAATGGCTGATACACATGAAGAGTAGTTCAATATACACAGATTGTCGACAAATGGAATACGTAATGAAAAAAAAGATGGCATGAGATAATTCACATATATGATGCCTGGCTCCATGGCGGTGCATAATTCACATATATGATAACTGGCTGAAAAACATGGCATTGCATAATTCACATATCTGATATAGAAAGCAAACAGGAGGCATTCACACAAAGCATGTCTAATCTAAGCAGATGGCATGGCAATGCAAGACACCATATGCATGATATGAGCAATATAACCCAGCCAAGTTAGAGCATGCACCTCGGGGGGGGGGGAATACGACTGGTCATCTCTCTCTGAATCCTCCTCTGAGGAGCTATCTGTAACCAGCAAGAAATCTGCATCGACAGGTAGCACTGACTGCTCAGAAGACCTTGTTTTCACTCCAGATTTTCCCATGACCGACTCAAATGGCTGATGCACAGGAAGAGTAGATGAATGTATAAACATTGTTGACAAATGGAATACATTATGGAAAAAAATATGGCACAATACAATTCACATATACGATGACTGGCTAAACAGGATGGCATTGCATGATTCACGTATATGATGCCTGGCTAAAGAAGATGGCATTGCATAATTCCCATATACTCCCTCCGTTCCTAAATATTTGTCTTTTTAGAGATTTCAAATGGACTACCACATACGGATGTATATAGACATATTTTAGAGTGTAGATTCACTCATTTTGTTCCGTATGTAGTCACTTGTTGAAATCTCTAAAAAGACAAATATTTAGGAATGGTGGGAGTATGATATAGAAACCAAACAGGTGGCATTCACACAAAGCAAATCTAAACTAAGCTGATGACATATAAGATGTATAATGTAAGCAATGCAAGGCGCCATATGCATGATATGACCAACATCAGCATGCCAGGTTAGAGCAAACACCTCAGGTGGTAAACAGGCGTGGTCGGCTCCTTCTGAATCTCCATCTGAACAGTTATCTTCCTCTGGAATACAATCTGGAAATGCAGGAGGGGGGGGCACTTCGCCCACCATGGAGCGGCGTCTGCATGACATTATATTCGCACGCAACGGTCTTCTCTTTTTCTCTACATGTTCAGTACGATTGTGTACAATATCTGACATGCATAATAAAAAAATAGTTAGATTTTGTAAGGCCTAAGGGGTGCATGCAAAAATCAAGACTGATGGTAGCAAACGAGTGGATGGATCCAAAACTAATGATAGCAGGTAGATTATAGCTTCAGTTTAAAAAGATAGACAATGGATCATCTATTGTTTGTTGCCCACCCAACATGAACCACATAGAAGACCCCAGATGAACCAGATAGTAGACAGATACTATTCGTTGCTGGCTCGATATGAGACCCATGGGCAATTCAAAACTCAAGATTGAACGATAAAGTAGCAGGTAATAATAACCGATGTATAACGTAAGCAAACACGAAAGACTGCGACCTCTCTTCCGGAACTGTGTAGTCCTCAGGTTCATCTGCTCAGTCGATGATGGTAATGCAGTTGGCGTGGCTGCCGGCAACGGGGAAGATGATCTGAGGCGGCGAAAGGAAGTCTGCAGGGGGGATCTCTGCTGCAGTGAACGCTTCTGTCGATGGTGCACCTCAGGTGGGGTGGATGACGGCACGGCAGGAGCAGGACATAACACACAGAGTTTTCTTTGACGCCTATCTGAAAATGAAGTAAATCTGTAAGGGCTCCTTAGAATTGGAGGATTCTATAAACGCAGGGACAGGAAAAACACAGGAATAGGATAGGAATGCACGTGCAAAACAGAGCATTTGGAAACATAGGATTTCAGTCAACCTGGGTGTTTGGCTCACATGAATTGGAAGAACAGAGGAATGGAGAAACAAAGTGATGCGACGAGTGTACAACCTCTTTGGCATAGCCTTGTGGACCTCAGCATCATTGGGTTGGACGTGGAGGATGGTGATGATGCTGGTGTGACTGTCGGAGGCGGGGAAGAAGATCCGAGGCCTCTGGAAACGGCGCCGAGGGTACTGCTCCGCTGTGATGGACGGTTCCGTCGTTGGAGCAGCTCCGCTAAGGTGTACGGCGACGAGGCTGAAGCATGACAAGACAGACAACGTTAATCTGAAGTGGGACCCTAATATCATCTGCAATAGATGATGTAAAATACATCACCAAAAAGTGCTAGATGTAAAACGCATCAGCCGCGCCACGGCCGCTCCGACAGATGCTGTAAGTACTGTTCACTCTGAACTTAACTGAAGAAAATGAACTTCACAGTCGAAACTGAATTTTACTGTCGAAACTGATTGAACTAGTAACAGAGCATTGCAATAGATGTTTAGGGCGTTCGAGCACTAGTAGCAGAGAAGCAGTGATCTAAATCAGCAGACGCTCGAGCAGGGAACGCACTAGCAGAGAGCAAGTCGTGCAGTAGCACCGCGAGCGAGTGCTAAAGCAGCAACTCCTGTAGCTGCCGGAGGTCGTGCAGCAGCAGCAGCAGCGCAAGCGAGAGCAAGAGCAGAGCAGCAGCACGAACGAAAGCAGGAGCAGTGCAGCAGCGCGACCGACAGCAAGAACAGAGCCGCAGCGCGAGCGAGAGCCGGAGCAGCTGCAGCTAGTGCCGTTGTGGAAGTCGCCGCCGAGGAAGCAACGACATGGGGGAGAGACGCCGTGGATGATGTGGCCGGCGACGGCGCCGTCGATGGAGACACGCCATGTCTGCTCGGTATCGAGCACCGGCAGCCCCGTGAGATCGAATAAAAGATAAAATGCAGCGGTGAGTGCAGAACCTCCTTGGTGGCGCCGAGTTGGCCTCGGCTTCATCGGAGGAATTGGTGAGGGTGCTGCGGTTCCGGTGGGGCAGGTCAAGACGGCGCTGTGGGGATTGAGGTGGCGCGATAGACGAGGCGAACGTCGGGGCAGCTCCTTGGAGGTGGAGGACGGGGCGGCTGATCCGGCGGGACGACGAGATCGACAACGGATCCTCATCCGGTGCGGTGGATGAGGGACGGCGAGCTGTTGCGGTGGACGACGTAGTCGGGGAAGAGTCTCCGGCTGGGCGGCGGTCGGGAGGCCGACGGAGGAGCGTGGGGTTTCGCGGGTTTTGGCGGCCTCGGTGTACGAATGGGGGGGCGAAGGGGGAGGGGGGAGCCAAGCTTAGGGACGCGCTTGTCCGAAATGTAGGGTAAGTTACCAGCGTACCCCCACCGGTTTTGACACCGCGACGTGGAGCTTCATTTCCGGCTGAGGGGTAGAAGGGGGATTTCGCGTGTCTGGGCTGCGGGAGCGATTTCGGATGAGGAGGGAGTTCTCGCGCGCGTCCAAATTTCGGGATAACAAGGCGCGGCGCGGGTTGAAGAAGCGGGAGTTTCAAAGCAGGTGAGACAAAAGATACTCGAGCTTGAAAATTTCGGGATAACAAGGTGCGGATTCCTTGTTCGGCAGAACAAACTTAACGTGTAAAAAAACAATTCATACAAGACACAAGAGAGTCATGTCCCCTTTTACTATATTGCTATAGATGCCATTGAAAAAACTACAAGAAAAATGTAAAAAAAATCGGGAGAACAAGATTACCCTGCACAGTACCAAATCGATTCGCACTTCCCTCAACAACAACAAAAAACAAATCAATTCCCACCAAAGAAAGAGTAATGTCCCTTTTTATATGATTACAGATGCCATGATCTCGAATTTCAATTTTTGAATCCACGTTATGTTGAATTCGAATATATCGTTAGGTGACCTTGCGGTTTATAATTGATGTAGTCGTACATTTTGATCTTCCATCATATATGAACATTTTACTCCACCATGTGAACATATATATTGTCGTCTACCATATGGACTAAATTTGAATCAATTTTCCTTATTTGAATACGATTGTTGTCAAGTTATACAATAATTTAAATATTATCTTGATAACAAAAAACATACATATAGCAGTAATCATATTTCACTATGAACTACATGTACCATACGCTCTCCAATTCAAATATTTGTATCCATTTTATGTTGAATTCAAATCATAGTACATTATTGGTCTAGGTAGCGAGATGTTTGGGATAATCTAAACCCTGTTTTCATACGTATAATTTTTGGCTGAATTGGGACAAGTTTTGGTATAAGCCTCTTGCAAAACCGGAGATTCTCTCAACAAGCCTCGTGGTTCCGAGAGGGAACGTGTCACCTTTGTGTGCGAAACGATATACGCTGCCTCCCCCTGATTTTATTTACAGAGGCAACATAGAACTATATGAGTGCCCTGTTAAATTTTGGAATTATTTCGGGTTCATTTGGCCTTTTTATACATTAATTGAGTTTCTGGACTTTTAATGTGCATAATCTAAATATGAATTGCATGCACATGCTCCGGTGCACCAAAGTGGGTTGAAAAATCACATGTGTGTCCTTGGTTGAATTTCTAGGTCCCATGGAAGAAATGAGAATGAAATTCAAACATCTGGGCGTCATGACTCGGCCGAGAACATCGAGAAACTTTGATTTTAAATTCATGTAAATCCAAAACTCGCCTGGAAATCATGAAACTTGGCATGGTGTCATGTCATGGCACTAACATGTTGTGGTAAAAAATTGGGCCGATTTGGAAGCTCGTGGTTCTAAGAGGGAACGTGCCACCTTTGAGTGTGAAACGATATACGCTGCCCCCCCTTGAGTTTCTTAACAAAGGCAACATAGAACTACATTAGTGCCCTGTTAAATTTTGGAATTATTCCGGGTTCGTTTGTCGTTTTTTATACATTAATTGAGTTTCTGGTCATTTAATGTGCATAAGTCAAATTTGAACTACAAGCACATGCTCTCGTGCACCAAAGTTGGTTGAAAAATCACATTTGTGTCCTCGGGTGAATTTCTAGGTCCCATGCAAGAAATGAGAATAAAATTAAAACATCTGGGCATCGTGGCTCGGCCGAGAACATTGAGAAACTTGGTTTTAAAATTCTTGTAAATCCAAAACACGTCTGAAAATCATGAAACTTGGCATGGATGTCATGTCATGGTACTACCATGTTGTGGTAAAAAAATTGGCCGAATAGGAACAGATTTTGGTATAAGCTTCTTGCAAACCGAAGCTTCTCTCAAGAAGGCTCGTGGTTCTGAGAGGGAACGTGCCACCTTTGAGTGCGAAACGATATACGTTGTCCCCCTTGAGTTTATTTACAAAGGCAACATAGAACTACATGAGTGCCCTGTTAAATTTTGGAATTATTCCGGCTTCGTTTGGCCTTATTTACACATTAATTGAGTTTTTGGTCATTTAATGTGCATAATACAAATTTGAACTACAAGCACATGCTCCCGTGCACCAAAGTTGGTTGAAAAATCACATTTGTGTCCTCGGGTGAATTTCTACTCCCTCCTTCCATCTATATAGGTCCTAATGCGTTTTTCGAGGCTAACTTTGACCAAACGTTAGAGCAATAATATATGACATGCAACTTACACAAAGCATACCTTCAAATTTGTATGTCAAAGGAGCTTCCAATAATATAATTTTCATAGTATACATCTCATGTGCTATTAATCTTGTCAATAGTCAAAGGCTGTCTTGAAAAACACATTAGGCCCTATATAGATGGAAGGAGGGAGTAGGTCCCATGCAAAAAATGAGAATAAAATTCAAACATCTGGGCATCGTGGCTCGGTCGAGAACATTGAGAAACTTGGTTTTAAAATCATGAAACTTGGCATGGTGTCATGTCATGGTAGTACCATGCCGTGGTAAAAAAATTGGCCGAATAGGAACAAATTTTGGTATAAGCTTCTTGCAAATCGGAGCTTCTCTCAAGAAGGCTCGTGGTTCTGGGAGGGAACGTGTCACCTTTGTGTGCATAATTCAAATTTGAAATACAAGCACATGTTCCAGTGCACCAAAGTTGGTTGAAAAATCACATGTGTGTCCTCGGGTAAATTTCTAGGTTCCATGCAAGAAATGGGAATGAAATTCAAAATTCTGGGCGTCGTGGCTGGGTTGGAAACATTGAGAAACTTAGTTTTTTAATTCCTGTAAATCCAAAACACGCATGAAAATAATGAAACTTGGCTTGGTGCCATGACATGGCACCAACATGCTGTGGTAAATTTGCAGTCCGATTTGCGAAGGCGCACACATTAACAATCAACAAAGTCATTTTGGAACAAGTGTTGTCACGTTACAATCGGAAACACAAGTATTATTGAAACCGTGGGCGTTCTACTTACTAGTACCATTTACGTGCCGCCACGCGTCCCCATTTTTTATTAGCTAGGAGGCGCCGTGCAGGGTAGCTATTTGAGTACGAGAGGCGTGCGATCAGACCCCTGCGCGTGCTTATCGGGAGGAGAGCCCTTTGACCTCCATCTGCCGTCCACCTCTCTCCCAAGGTCTCCATTAATGGCGCCCGAGCCTCTGTTTAATGGCGTGGCTATGTCTCACTCGACTGAGATTTAAGAGAGAAAAAAGAAAATCTGAAAGCACGGATCTTGATGTAAGATCCGACGGACCTATATAGCATCTACTGCGACTTATAGCAAGACTGATGAATATATAAGGACGATTAATTTTTTTTGATCAAAGAAGGGCTTGCCCCTTCCGATTTTCATTACTGAAAACCACCACAATTCACAAGAAGTTCAGCACAACTCCAGCCTAACACGAAGGACTAAAAGCTACCAGATTGAAATCGCAACATCCCAAGAGGCCAACAAAGGCCAAACATCCGCGCTAGAACCCAACATTTCACAACCGACGACACAATCCACATCCTAAACCGATTATTACATCAAAAGAAACCAGGAAACTGAAGGAAGCCCAGCAGCAACTAGAAGAACAGCAACGCCAGGGTCGCCACAGCAAGAGTTTTCTTCATTCCAGCCTCGCAACATTGATCTTCCACAGAAAGATAAGGACGATTAATTGTCTTACATAATTAGAAAGATAATTAAAAAAGCCACATGCGGCTACGCCCGAAATACACAAGGGCAAAAGAAGAAGGAAGACAAGGATCTGGCTCGCTGATCTCTACTTTCTTGATGCGTTGCTGCAGGCCGCGGGAACTAGTCTCCGCGGCGAGCGGCGATGAGCTCTTTCGTGTCCTCAAGACGCTGCTTGAGAACATCCACGGATTCCTCCACCAGCCTTTGGCGCTCGTTGCGGAGCATGTCATTCTCGTCCATAAGTTTCTTGACGATGACGCCGGTCCTCTTCAACAAGGCACTGGTCTCCTCCTGCTGGTCTGCACTTCGGACGATCTTCTCCCTCAGCAGGTCGCGCTCGGCCCGGAGCCTCTCATTGCCCTCCCTTAGTTGCCGGATGACGCCGGTAGCCTGTTCAAACGAGGCTTTCATGTCGTCCTGCAACCTCGCCCAGCCGGAGATCTGATCCATCTGGCTATGGACGATCGCATGCATGCGCCTGTAACAGTCGTCGCCTGCCCGCGAGAAATTTTCCCAGGCCGCCGCGGCGCGGCGGGACATCTCTGCTGCATTCGTGGCGCGGCGGGACATCTCTGCTGCTTCCGCGGCGCGGCCGGACCAGTCTGCTGCATCGACGGCGCGGCGGGACCTCCGTGCTGCTTCAGCGGCGCGGCGGGACCTCTGTGCTGCTACTTCCGCGCGGCGGGACATGTCGGCTGCTCTCGCAGCGAGGCGGGACATCTCTCGTGCTTCCGCTTCCATGCTCGCCTCTCCCTGGTGGCAATCTCTCGACCCAGAACTCACGCTGGCCATGGCAGACGCAAGGGAAGGATGCTGAATGACTTGTTTGTTTTTGTGGATGAGGAGTTGAGGAGGAATGTGCAGTCATCTTGGCATACTAGTATTTATAACCGAGTACTAATACGCTCCTAAGTGGGAAACCGTTTAGGTTGTGATCGGTGTGAACAGGTTTGCAATTCAATATAGCGTGGTACTAATACGCTCCTAAGTGGGAAACCGTTTAGGTTGTGATCGGTGTGAACAGGTTTGCAATTCAATATAGCGTGGAGTAATTTGGAATGTGACGAGACGCAAGCTCAAAATTTATTGACGGTTCTAGTTTCGAAGTGCGGCACTATTCCCGGATGGAGTACTTCTTTTTCTACTCCCTCCTTTCCGGTTTTATAGGGCTTATCTCAAAATTTTAGTTTTTCCATTTTATAAGGCTCAATTTGGTTGTTCCCCAACACATGTTCAGATTCCAAGGTGCATTAAATCATTGCATGCAAGTATTAAGAGAAAATTGACCAATGCATGTACTTTATGCATGCATGCATTGCAATTAATGCATTGATAAACATAATTTTTTGAGAAAAACAAGAGCATTAATTAGGTGCTTTTGCAAACTACAAAAAATATTCCACCACTCACCATCTTGGTTGGTGAGATTTTTGAATTAAGCCCTATAAACCGGAAAGGAGGGAGTACTGCTGTGTACGTGCAATAACTGGCACCGTCGTATACATATCTTACGGTTAATGGGGCGTTCGACAGGAATAGCCGCGTGGCGAGCTCTAGGCTAGTCTTTTTTTCAGACGCATTAAACCTATCTCTCGGGACTTCTCGCACGCACCATCGTGCCACCCACAAAAACTTGTACTCTGAGTTTAGTAGTACGTTATACAGGAAGAGAAGAGGTGCACGCACGCACTCGTCCTCTCACACACGCGTCTGTTTTTTCTCGAAAAGGAGGATGATGACCCCCGGCCTCTGCATCTGGGAGTCACACACGCATCTGTAGCTACGAATTGTAGTGTTCTCAACCATCCGATTGGCTCTATCATGGATGTACCTATATACTAAAACATGTCTAGATACATCTATATTTTGACAAATGGAAGGCATGTATTGTGGAACAGAGGGAGTGCTTGTCATCAAAATGGATAAAAAGGGACGTATCTAGAACTAAAATACGTCTACATACATCTCCTTTTATCCATTTTGATAACAAGTAGTACTTCTTACCCAAAGGAACTTTATATCCAACACACACAAAATATCCGTTCGACTGTTGGAAATTACTGATCTAATGTCGAAGTAATTGCTGCATCGCCACCAAAACCCACCATTTCTTAAGCTAAAGTAGACCAAGGTAATCCCTAAATTAGCATATTACTAAGATAAACAGAAGGCACTGTAGAAACATTTAGGACGTGAGCTTGTCAATCTGAATGTGGAGGGACACAAGCTTAGCCCCGGCCAGCAGCATGGGCGGAACTGTCAAGAAGGTCAGCTCCTGCACGTCGACGTCGCCGGGATCCTTGCTGCTTGTCACCTCCATTTCCACCTTGACGGCGTCGGTCGTGACTTTGGGCTCCCCCGGCGGGCCGTTCGCCCACAGCTTGGCCATGTAGTGCAGCAGTGGGGACATCCCCGCTCTGATGTAGACGACCGACACGGCGATAGGCGCGCCGATGTCGAGCACGCCGCCGACCAAGAAAAACGCGCGGCGGTCCTCCTCCGCGAACAGCAAGAGTCGTGGCTCCGATAGTGGCACTTGCAGCTGGAGCACCTTGCCGTACTGGATCCTGTGCACGGGCATGGGATGCGCGGTGCTGATGTGGTGGTAGAGCGCCGGCGGCGGGCCTTTGTAGCCGCAGACGGGCACGGGGCATTTGCAGGGCGCGAGCGGACACACGCTCTGGTGATCGGCGAGCTTGTGGTAAGTGACGTAGAGCCCACAGCCTTTGTGCGGGCACTCCACCCTCACCGACGAAAAGGACGGAGTCCACCGCCGTGTTCCGCACGTCGAAGCCACCGCCGCGCTCGCACTTCTGGCACTGCCGCTGGTTCTCGGGGCGCTCGACGCGGCAGTCCGCGCAGGCCAGGTGCCCTCCCTTTCACTGCAGAAATCAATCGAACAACACATCAATCAAGAAACCTGCACCTTGCTCAATCAGCCGAACGGACAAGGTGTATTCGAACCTCATACACTGGAGGCGTCAAGGGGCGGAGGCACAAGGGGCAGTGGAGCACGGTGAGGTCCATCGAGACCTTAGAGAGCTCCATCGTCGGGTCCTGTTCGGTCGGCATGATCTCGCCTTCCTCGTGCACAACCATCTCTCGACTTGGGCCGGGGTATTACAAAGCTTTACCGTCACATATTTTATACTACTTCAAGGTGCATTAAATCAACACATGCAAGTATCAAAAGGAGAGTCACGGCATGCATGCATGCGTTGTAATTAATGCATCGGTAAACGCAAATTATTGAAATATATCGATTGCAGTGCTTTGATGTGTCGCGTCAACTCGTACATCAATGAGAAGTTTGATTATCCTCTCCCTCGCGGACTTAACTGCACCTGCCTTTGGCTGTATGATAGGTTGGCCACACACCTGTCGGGCCCACCTGTCATACACGCAAAGGCAGGAGCGTCCCTCCCTCGCCCATGAGCGTGGTGGCTGGCAAGACTAGGAGAAGCTTTCGCTACACGCTCTCCCTCCCGCACGCAGTGGACATGCAGCAGTTCAATCGGTGTCAGATGGCTAGAAGCGTACTGTAGTACTCCGCTAGTGTAGTAGTACTCCATCATTGTTCGACTTCCCGAAGAGGCGAAGAGCCAAGCGCAGCCCGGACGCTCGGGTGGCAGTTTCATGTGTAGAGTAATCTAGGATAGCGTGTACCGTGCCTGTAAGCTTAAAATCGTTGGGGTCGGCTCCATGCTATGTGGCCGTCTCGAAGTTTTTTTTAAATTAAAATAGTCTTCTGGCCCTACCTGACACCCTGGTGATTGTAGTTTGCACGCTCATCTAGTCAAGACAGGAATATATATTTTAATTTGTTTTTTTTCGACAAGGGGGGACTCCCCGGCCTCTGCATCAGAACGATGCATACGGCCACATATATTTTAATTTGTGGTGGGTAAATGTTAGAGGTTGCAGCAAATATATTGTACACTGCGGGTCTTTCAGTGAAGTTTAGAGGCAAGCATGTGGGGCCAGTGCTATGATGTGTCGCGTCAACTCGTACAACGAGGAGAAGCTTGATTTTACTACACGCCTTCTCCCTCACCCATGCGCGCGGTTGCTCGCAAACGAGGACAGGCTTTTGCTTAGTAGTACTTCTACAACAAGCTATCCGTCCCGCTCGCGGTGGACGGACATGCAGCAGTGCATTCGACACTGTAGAAGCAGTAGTAGTAACATCATTGTTCATCTTCTCGAATAGGCGAAGAGCCAAGCGCAAATCGAGCGTTGCAGTTGCGAACATTGGAGCATGCATATAGCTAGGCTCTTGCATGAGACAAAATTGCTATGTGAGCCCACTATTGTACTAGTACGTACAACTACTTGCTAGTATAGCCCTGTAAACCAGAAAGGAGTATTTGCCCTTCTAGAGATTTCAACAAGTGACTAGACTACACCGAGACGGAGTACATATGGAGCAAAATGAGTGAATCTGCACCGTAAATAAATACGTACTAGTTCTATCGTTTTCCTCTCCGAGGTGCACAATATTGAGTATACTGACTAGTCTCTTTTTGACACGCATTTACGGTTTTTTTACACAGTACAAGCGCAAGCGCTCATATACACGCGCATACACTCACCCCTATGAACACACACACGCACGACACTATCATCTTGAAATTTATAAAGTCACCATAGGCACCTCGTCGTCGACAATGTAGGAAAATTATGAGGGGGGTCTCTCCAACAGTGTTCCTTGGCTCGCACCTAGCATCACGGTGGTCGAACTTGGAGTCATTCATCTGGTACACGTGGCATCTCAGATCTGGACACAAGGTGGCGCGACCTCTCACTTCCTCTGCCATTTGAAGCAGCGCGCCGGTAGAGGGCTAGCATACTCCAATATTAGGTTAGCTCTATGTGATGTGGCAACTTCATATACTAACCGGATGCTGGCTATACTCCTTCTGTAAATAAATACATGGTGTATTGTTTTATTCCTATCGGCAAGGTAACTTAATGTCTTTTTGCTACTTAATAGGATTACATGCAATGAACTAGCCACCGCATGTGATGTTTGGTAGTCTCAAGTCATTGAAAGCATGCACGGGCACGGAGGGGGACGCGGCTTCATTGACTTACTGCACCTGCCATTGGGTGTATGACACGTGGGTCCAACGGGTGGCTGGCCAACCTGTCATACAGCCAAAGGCAGGTGCAGTAGAGGGGCGAGGAGTAGATGGCCAACACGCACGTGAATTCAATGCAGTCTGCACTTCTCATATAAATGCTCCCGCCAGTCCAATCTACGAAATGCTACGCACATATGCACCTAAGGGCAAGAGTGATCACTCCAATCGCAAGACCAATTGACTAGAAGCTAGACCCATGGAGGCGATGAGCGCGAGCATCAGCCGGCTGTGCCAGATGGTCCACGACGCCGGCCTGCATCCTGGCACCGAGGAATGTCTCCAGGTAGTGCTTGAGGCCAACAGGGCGAGGGGCCGCTTGGACGACAGCTTCGTCTCCTTGTTTGACGAGGTCCTCGTCGGCTTCCTCGACAAGTTCACCGTCATCAAGAAGCTCGCGGACGACCTTGACGTACGCCTCCAGCCCACGTGCCCAGGCTCTGCGATGCCTGCCACCCTCAACATCCTCTATGGTGACAACCTCTTCGATGCACTGGTGGCCCTGCGACTGCCCGCCATCGCGCCAGAGAATGTCCACCTCGAGGTCGCGCTCACCGCGCAGCGCCTGGCGCAGCAAGACACCATCGACATAATCACCCACATCTACGCGCAAATCGTCCACAAGGACTACTACATGCAAGAGGAGGACGATAGGACGCTGGCCTTCTTGGACCGCAGGGCAACCTTGGACGGCATTGTTTAGAAGCACGTTGAGCTTGCCACCAACGCCGCTGCTCCTCACACGTCGGTTGGTGACCCGGTGCACTAGGGCGTGAGGATGTCGTTGATGGATCCGTATGTATCTTTATCTTTCCGTCAAATCCATGTAGTAGTATATGGTACTACTAGTAATTATCTTACCTTTCGCATCAACTTCACAATTTTCCTACGTACTCCATGCATGAACCGTGCCAGAACCAAACTTCTCATTACTCTAGGGAAAATCGTTATTTCTATCTATCGGTTGCCCCATGGAGCAGAACCAAATTTTACAAGTTACAAGTTCAAAAGGAAAAGCCTGCCGTGTTCGTGTCGCACCCCCACACGGTTTGTCCGGCACGCCGCTCAAGGGGCAATGCATGCTGTGTTGCATTTTCACTTACAAGTGGGACCGCAGTTGAGCAAACCGACTATCGGCAAACGCCCACCCCGCCCACCGCGCGATGGCTGAGAAAACAGGAGGGAGAAGAGATGGTTGTAGCTAGCACGGACTCTAAGAAAATTGGTGTCGGATGGGACTCGTGTGGGTGGCGTGTGCCGTACTCCTAGACATGAATGCTAGTTATGGCCCATGCGACCCCACTATATCGAGGTGCTAGTTACTCCACTATATCGAGTACGTAGAACAAATTTCCTTGAGTCCGTGCTTGGCCCTCCTCTATCTCTCTTCTCAGCCAGCCAGCAGACGCGCGGAGCCCATCGTCTGTTTGCTCATATGCGGCCCCACATATCAGTGAAAACGCAAGAGGACCCACTGAACCTGCACATCTTTCACCACGACGTGCTGGTGATGAAAAACAAATCCAATAAAGATCTTCGGTGGCCGCTTTTGGAGTTACTCAAGAGTAGTAAGATTCTATTTACAGTTTAACCCAAGATGCACATCACGTGGCTTCACCTACCACTCTATTTTCTTGCATGACACGACCTGGATGCTGGATGTCCCACGTGTCGGCAAAAGGAGGAAGAACTCGGCCAAAACTTCAGTTGTGGTCTCGGATTAGACTAGTTGTGCTAACTTAAAATTCTATTGTGTAGAATGGATGCAAGTTTTGGTATTGGGAAGAAGAGTACAATGATATATTGACAGAGCACAATTTAGTAGATGTTCTAGCACTTTTAGCTAGCATAGAGGCTAGAGATGAGACTAGTGCACTTGTTGATAGAATAGAGGCTAGACACCTCTACTTCTTCACACTCGAAGAAGAAAGAAGCCGGCAAGATCGAGCCTCCGTAGATCAACAATGAATGCATCAAGAAGGCACTAATCCAACTTACAGGAGCAGTTATGGAAGTTGGATATCTTCTAAAATGTATTCTTGTGGTTCTTATTTTCTTTGGTCTTGCTTTTCTAGTCAAAATTTTGGTGATGTATTTCCATGTACCAAAAAATCAATGATGAAAAAAAGATACGTGTTTGCAAAGAAAAATGTACGCGGCCGGGATGCGGTCGCGCGTTCGGCGCACGACCACAGCATCCGAGAAATGGTCCGAACACGACCCCATTGCCCTACCCAAACGGACAGAATCCAGGCAAAACTAAGGTCCGTTTGGGGTCGTGCGTTGGAGTTGGCCTTACAAGTGGGACCACAGTTGAGGAAACCGACTATCGGCAAACCCCCACCTCGCCCGCCGCGCGATTGCTGAGTGAGAGAAACGACTAGGTTGAAGAGATTGTTGTAGCACGGACTCCAAGAAATATGGTGTCAGATGGAAGTCGTGCTGGTGGTGTGTGCCGTACTCATGGACGTGAATGCTTGTTCTGGCCCATGCCACCCTACTACTCCTAGTACTACTTATAGTAATAGTATCGAGGATTCGAGGTGCTGGTTACGTACAGCGAACACATTAACATATGTTCCACCTCACACTGTGGCCAAATTTCCTGGAGTCTGTGCTAGGTTAAAAAGTGTTCTTTGTGAGGATGGGTGGCTGGTCTCAAGTTTAAAACTTGTTGTATTACGTACGTAGAAGTAGAGATACTGCAGCATGTGAAGCTAGTACAAATAGTGTACTATTGTTGATTGGCCTCATCCGATAACCTGTTGCAATGCACGTACAATTATGTATTCAAAAAAATATTTTTTTTGCCTCGTCGCAGCACCCACTCAGAGAAGCGACTCGATAGCCATTCATAAATTTAGTAAGTTTATCACAGGCATATCATTTTATTACATAGAACAGGTCAGCAACCCACAACAACAACGAGGATAGATTATAAATACTAAAGTTTTCATCACACAACAAATAACAAGCAATGAAATGAACTTCAACTCAACCACTCCTCGGTGTTGGAAACGCTTGCTTTGAACCACAAGTGATTCTCTGGGAAGGGCCAGCTATTGTAAATCTCGAGGCCAACGCAGGACTGGTCATCTAGGCTGAAGCGGCCTACTATATCACGACCAGGGTAGGTAACCACCGAAATGTCTGACGTATAGATACAGTTGCTTCTCATAAATGGTAGTAACATTGTGTCAACAGCAGCTGGATCGGCTTTCACCATCATTGGATAGTTTTGTCCAAGGAAGAGCGAGTTTACTCCAAGAGCGAGTTTACTCCAAGAGTACTAATAAATAACTTTGACGTGTCCCGTCAACTCGCAGAACGATGAGAAGCTTGCTTACTACGCCTTCTCCCTCGCCAATGCGTGCGCGGTGGCTCGCAGCACGAGGAGAAACTTTTGCTTACAAGCGGTGGACGTGCAGTAGTTCATTTGGTGTCAGATTGCCAGAAGTACTACTGTAGTACCATCATTATTGTTTGACTTCCGGAAGAGGAGAAGAGCCAAGCGCAAGGTCACCTACTAACCTAGTACAGTACTACTATAGCCAAAGCTGGTCCACCGTTTTACAGCATGGTTAATAAATATAGGCGGCTCTTGCAGCGGCACATCATTTAGAGCAAGTACTCTCTTCGTAGGAACAAAGGAAGTGAAACAAAAGTTGGAGTGGATGCTAGATTGCCAATTAAAAGATGATTACATAGGAAAAAAATCCTATAACATTCTATCCTATGAATCAAACGACCAATGTAGGAAAATTATGAGGGGGGTCTCTCCAACAGTGTTCCTGGGCTCGCACCTAATATCATGGTGGTCGAACTTGGAGTCATTCATCTGGTACACGTGGCATCTCAGATCTGGACACAAGGTGACGCAACCTCTCACTTCCTCCGGCATTTGAAGCGACGCGCCGGTGGAGGCTAGCATACTCCAATATTAGGTTGGCTCTATGTGATGTGGCAACTTCATATACTAACCGGATGCTGGCTATACTACTACGGTACTCACACTCCAAGAAGTGACTCGAAAACCATTCATAAATTGAGTCTATGACATGCATTCGCAACTGAAATGTACCATTGATTAAATACAACAAGTCATCAACACACAACGACAACGAGGATACATGTTGGATTATAGATTATTTCCAACAAAACATTCTAGCAAATACTAAAGTTTTCATCACACAACAAATAACAAGCAATGAAATGAACTTCAACTCAACCAATCCTCGGCATTGGAAACACTTGCTTTGAACCATAGGTGCTCTGGGAAGGGCCAGCTATTGTCAATATCGAGAGCAACGCAGGACTGATCATCCAGGCTGAAGCGGTATATATCAGGACTAGGGTAGGGAACCACCGAAATGTCCAAGGTATAGATACAGTTGCTTCTCATAAATGGTACTAACGTTGTGTCAACAGCAGTTGGATCGCCTTTCACCATCATTGGATAGTTTGGTCCAAGGAAGAGCAAGTTTGTTCCAAGACTATCAATACTGAACCAGGGAGAAGGTGTTTTCGCAAGGACACTAGTATCCGTCCTGAATACCATGCAATGGGTGTTGGAATAGGTCAGGAGAGGGCGACCATGGGAGACAACACCTTCTTCCTCAGTAGTAACAGTCTGAGTGCACTGTATACAGACAAGAAGAGGTGATCCATCGGAATTAGTTGCCAGGTGCCACTGAGTATATAAGTTCTGCTCCTCCTCATGCTCGTGATCATCACCATCGTCATCTCCCCCTTGCTTATAGAATTTTTCAAGTATAGGTGGTGGAATGTTCACAGGACCTTGGAAACACAAGAAGAAGGTTAATTAGTAAAGGGAAACTTGCTAACCCGCATGCATGTGGATGAACCAATTATAATTACGGTGGAAGAGAAACGTACCGAAACTATGAGGATCCCATGCAAAAACAGTGCCACGAGTGGTGGCAGCAAACACAAGATCCTCGTATTCAATTGCATCACAGTACACATCCGTGTATAGAAACTGATTTTTGAGCAATATCCATCCAGTCGAACCACGAAGGATGGCAACAAGCTTGTCGAAGATAGCAACAACTTGATAGTTCTTGTAATTCCAAGAGCGGTTGGGAACTCGACAAATTGCTATATTCAGTAGACGACAGTCGCCATGATCGTATTTGAACATACGTAGATCATCTGTGTGCTCAACCTCAGGGCACTCGGAGATTTTTGGAAGTGGAATCCGCTGACGAGTGTACACATTCACAAGTTCCCACTTGCAATTGTACCCAATATAAACAACCCAATCTCTATTTGTGCCAGCCCAGGACTTACCCTTAAGCGATGGCATCTTGACATCACACGTATCATTATCAAGCGGCATCAACATGCACAAGGCGAGGCCTCCATCGTCCACTCCCATGCGAATAGGCTTATAGCGAGGAAGATAAGGGAGATCAAACCGCTCCTGGACCCTTGGGTTCCTTGTAATGATGTTATTAGTTGAGTCGAGAATGGGCTTGAACGAACCTGCCATGCTATCCGAGGTGATGACGTCGCACCGATCAATGAGTTCCCCCACCACGTCATCTTTCAGATCGGGGCAAGAATAACGGGGTCATTTCCGGCTTGTTCCCTCCATGGAGAAGACGATCGAACAATGGCAGAAGGAAGGGTGAAGGCAAATGGAGGAGGGAGGAAGAGCGTGCAACAGTAGTTCCAAATCGAGAGGGAAAGGCGAAGAGTCGGTGGACGGTTGCCAGTTTGCCACAGTACACGAAGAGGCGCCCCGGCCTACACGTCCTTTCAGAAATTGTACAAAAGGACTCGCCGTCGTCTCACTGACATGTTGGAACGGGACCACATGTCAACGAAACATCGTGTGTAATTTCTCATGCAAAATGCGATCTGGCCGCGTTGGCCCGAGGTGCCGCATTATTTCTCGACTTTATTTTTTTAATGGCGTGCCATTCAGTTTTGAAGCACCACTAACTGGTACTGTTTGCAGAGAAAGTATAAACTACTCTACCACTACTCCACCTCTAGTACTAGTAGTATAAAAAAGATATATAGGCTGGAGCTTCAAAGCTTCTTGCTAAGGGCTGCCCACTTTCTTCTCACACTATCACCCTCTCTCCAGATCTAAAAAAGATGGCCTCTCTCTCCCTCCTCACCGGTGGTCACAGATCCGCCGGGGAAGAAAAGGACGTGCAGTGTTGACGCACTCGTCGTCGGCGAGCGAGGTCACGCACTGATGACAAAGCCGTCCTCTCAGACCTAGCGCCCGCGCGGGATGGCCTCCGTCCCCAAGCTCGATGTCGTAGTTATCAAGCTGGCTTGGGCAAAGCTCCTTTCGAGGTTCTCTATGGACGAAAATGTCGAACGCCTCTTAACTGGTCAGAAACCGGGGAAAGACAACTCTTTGGCCCGGATATGATTCAGGAAGTAGAAGAGCAGGTTCGCATTATTCATGAGAAATTGAAAACAGCCCAATCTCGCCAAAAGAGCCATTATGATCGCAAACATAAGGCTATGACTTTTGAGGTTGACGAGAAGGCTTACCTTCGGGTTACTCCTTTAAAAGGAACCCATCGATTCGGTATCAAAGGCAAATTGGCTCCTCGTTACATTGGACCCTTTCGCATTCTTGCCAAGCGAGGAGAAGTTGCCTACCAATTGGAACTACCTCCGCATCTTTCCAAGGTTCATGACGTCTTCCACGTTTCTCAACTCAGGCGCTGCTTCTCGGATCCTATCCGTGAAGTGGACCACGAAACGCTTGATCTCCAAGATAATCTTACATATCGGGAATATCCCGTTCGAATCCTTGATCAAGCCGAGCGTACCACTCGACGCCAAAACATCAAGTTTCTCAAGGTTCAATGGTCACACCATTCTGAGAAAGAAGCTACTTGGGAAAGGGAGGATCGTCTTCGACTTGAGTACCCCACCTTCTTCCCAACGGATCCTAAATCTCGGGACGAGATTCTTTTGAGTGGGGGTGAGTTGTCACATCCTAGCTAGTTCATGCATTAGAGTGTTGCATCATGTCTACTTTTCATAGAAACTTGAAATGGGGATGCCAGAAACCCCCAGCACCCCCCTGAACACAACTAGGGTTTACTAAAATCCTTTTCAATGAACCTGAAATGCCCTCCATAAATGTTCACCACCTTTGGTCCTGGCCAAAACCTCTGCCAAAAATGGTTTCATATTTTCGGAGGCCATTCTTGATTTTTGCACCAAGCCATAAGTATTTGCATTTGGGCAATTTAAATCCTATAAATATTTTTAAATGCCCAAATAATCTTGAAAGTATTTTTAGGTTGTTGAGAATAATTTCAAAGGTGCCTCTGAATATTTTCAGGATTTTCCTAAATGGAATAGTATTTCTACTATTTCAAAACACAGAACAGAAATAAATAAAAAGAAAAACAAAAAGCAGAGAGGGAATCCTACCTGGCAGCCCACTGGCCGGCCCAGCACTGTGCTGGCCCGCGCCAGTCAGCTGCTTGCTCCCGCCAGAGCAGGCACAGAGGTGACGCCGGCATGCGCGAGCTCGCCACGGCGCCACCTGCTTGCCGCCTCGCCGTGGACGAGCTCGACGACCTCCACGTCGCACCCCCGAGCCCCTGGACACCCCCATTCGCCCCCATCGCCTCTCCCTCGCTCTCTCTCGCCATGGCCGACGCAGCCGCTGCCCCCTCGCTGGAGTAGCCGGAGTAGCCGTAGCCACCGCTGTCCTTGCGCCGCCCCACCGTGTCCAGCAGCTCCGCCGTCGCCTTCTCCTTCGAGCAAGTCGAGCCCCGAGCTCTCGCTTGCCCCGAAGCCACTGCTTCGACCTCGCCTTCACCGCCCACCGCCGGAGATCCCCTTCGCCGTCACCACCGCAGCAGCTCGTCCCCGACAGCGCCACTTAGCTCATCGCCTCTGCCGTGAGCTTCTGCCCCTTCCCCATCCTCTCATTCCTGCTGCCGCCCCT
Source organism: Triticum aestivum (assembly GCF_018294505.1). NCBI lineage: Eukaryota > Viridiplantae > Streptophyta > Magnoliopsida > Poales > Poaceae > Triticum > Triticum aestivum. Next base: position 303,412,142 of record NC_057814.1, on the reverse strand, counting down.
TGCGTCGACCGTAACCAGCAGCACCGCACACGCCGCCGCACGAGCTCGTCGCCGACGAGGCTCCGGCCATCCAACGACCGCACCACCATGGTCGTTAGCTTCACTGCATCGTCAGGAACCCGTAGCACCATCGCACGCCCCTCGCCGTGCTCTGTAGCGACGGGTTCGACCACACCCGTACCCCGGCAGCCGCACGGCTCGTCGCCGGCGTCAATTCCAGCGACCCCGAGCTCCACCTTCACCACCAACCGACGCGGGTTGCTCCTAGCTACGCGTAGGTGCTCTCCGCCGCCCATTTGGTCGCCGGAGCACGGATCCCGCACTCCACTGCCGCATCTGGACGTCGCCGGTGGCTAAACGCCGGTGAGTCAGCGTGGTTTGACCACGGGTTTGACCCCCCAGAGTCACTGACAGTGGGGCCCGCCTGCCAGTTAACCTGAGTTAGAGTTAAAATTAATTCTAATTAGTTTAACTAACTAACATTGACACTGACACAGGGGACCCACACGTCAGGTTTGACCTGGACGACCCCGTTGACCGCTGACGTCATCATGACACACTGCAGACGTAATAAGTAACTTAATTACTGGAATTATTCTTATACAGGAAATTCCAAAAATTATCACAAACTTCAAAAAATCATAGAAAATAATCTATAGCTCAGAATGAAAAGATTTATATATGAAAAATGATCAGAAAAATCCATTCTATCCATCTGTTCTGGTTTCATGCATGTTCAGGCAAATTAACCTACTGTTTAATGCAGAACAAGATAAAGCACTAACATGGGCCATTTATGAACTTGGAATTTGAATCTTTGATTCAAAATAGTCCAAACCCATCTGGTCTTAGTTGCATTAGCCCAATACATCCATTCTTGCCATGTCTCATGCATGCATCATATTGTTGCACTTGCTTGGTGTTGATTGTGCTTCGATGTGTCCATTGTGGTAGGTCCTGCCTCCGAGGATATTCACGAGTATCCAACTGAAGGGCAGTATCCCACCACCACTCTGTCAGGCAAGCAACCCGTTGGTCATTTCGATACAAACCCATCTTCTCACTTCTGCTCTCATTTACTGCATTAAGACAACGCGATTCAAACTGCTGTGTGTTGCGGTAGTTTAACCCACTTTCCTTTGCATGACCTGTCATTGCCACAGTAACTAGATGAAACCCACTAGCATGTGTAGGAGTTGATTGAGCCATGTTGTGTTCCTATAATGCTATGCTTGCTACGCTTAGAGTCGTGTCAGGTCTGGTTCATCAGGGTGATGAACTAGAGTGAAAGCGTGTGTCGGTAATGAGAGTGAGGTGTTGAATACGATTTGGTAAAGGTATCGATGGGAGGCCATGTAGGAGTACATGGTGGGTTGTTTCATTGAGACCGTCCCTAAGAACTGAGATCTGTATGCGTGATTTAAGATTCAGCTACTACCACGCATTGGGCCCGAAACTAATGGACCCCCTTGGCTTCTTAATCACCCTTGTCCTCTGTCCAGGAGTTGCACGTAGTTTCTGGTGTTTGTAGTAAGCTGGAGGCCGTGGACAGCGCTGACCAAGGGGTGGGCTGTGATGCGGTACGCTCATGGCCCGGTGTACCGAGTCGCCCGTTTGGTGTCTCGGGAACCCTGCACATATCGTTCGGGGTCGTATGTGGAAACCTCGGCCGGACTCCCTGCGGATGGAACCTGAATAGGCGATAAACCTGGACTAGAGACTCGAGTGTTTAGGTAGGCTGTGGCCGACACCCTCGCTGGGCTTCCGCTTGAAGGTTGCCGAGTACACACTGTGTAAACGGTGGTAAGTGGTGAGATCGTGTGTGACGAAGTACACCCCTGCAGGGTATAAAACTATTAGAATAGCCGCGTCCGCGGAAAAGGACTACTTGGTCGCTTATGCAGTTCATAGACAAGTAAATGGATACTATTAAAAGCCTCAAGATAAGTGTGAGTACCGCGGATGGCTCTCTCGTGGGATGACGAGGGAGGATCCACGGTGGAGTATTGAGATGGTGATTAGTGGACTCGTGTGCGAAAACTATTTCACAAGTGGTGTCTCATAGGATAGCTTAGCCAAGAGTCAAAGCTGGCTTCCTGCAATAACTCCACTACCTTCTTGAGAATGAACATGTATAGTAGGATCTGTTGTAAGACTTGCTGAGTACCTTTGTACTCATGTTGCTTCAATTACTGTTTTCAGACGACAACACCGCCCCTTCCGATGGGTTCTACGTAGAACCCGACGACGATGAGTGACTTGCCACCCTGGTGGTGATCTAGGCTTGTGAAGGGCCTACGTAGATAGACAGGCTTCGTCAAGCCTTCTTTCTTTCTAGTGTCTGTACCCAGACAAGTTTGCTTCCGCATGTGCTTGTATGTTTGTATGACTTGAGTGTCGGGTCATGTGACCCCTATCTATATGAACAAGTTATGTAAGGCTCTCTGGAGCCCTTTAAATAAAGTACATTGAGTTGTAGAGTTTTGTTGTGATGCCATGTTGTATTTGCACATATCGAGCATATTGTGTGTATGATTGAAATGCTTGGTATGTGTGGGATCCGACAATCTAGTTGTTTATCCTTGGCAGCCTCTCTTATGGGGAAATGTAGTCTAGTGCCTGCTTGAGCCATAGTAGTCCGCTACAGCCCGGTTCACCGGAGTCCTGCTAGCCCAGCACTACTGCTCTGGACACTTGACTGGCCGGCATGTGTTTCATATCGTTCCTGTGTCTGTCCCTTCGGGGAAATGTCACGCGGTGACATCCGGAGTCCTGCCTAGCCTGCTACAGCCCGGGTTCCCGGAGTCCTGTTAGCCCAGTGCTACAGCCCGGATTCGCACGCTGCTGACCGACACGTTCGATGTTGATGCATGTATGCCTGTCCCCATACGTTAGTGTCGCTTTGGGTTCACGACTAGCCATGTCGGCCCGGGTTCTCTGTCATATGGATGCTAGCGACATTGTCATATACGTGAGCCAAAAGGCGCAAACGGTCCCAGGCCATGGTAAGGCGACACCCGTGGGAGTACCGTGTGTGAGGCCGCAATGTGATATGAGGTGTTACAGGATAGATCGGTGTTACTTAGAATCGGGGTCCTGACAGCGTTGGCATTAGAGCCGGACTGCCTGTAGGTGCGTTAAGCCAAAGTGGTCGATGTCGAGTCTAGAAATGCTTTAGTTATATGTAGGGGAATTGATTGTGGGAGGGAACGTAAGGCGCTTTTACTCCTTTACCTCATGCCCTCTGATCTGAGTCATTCTCTTCTCATTCTACGTGGGTTAAGGACTAGGCTCTCTTCTCTCTATCAGGTTCACGTGTTACTAATCCGTATTAACTTATAGGATTGTTGGTTCCATGCTTCAGTTCAGTTTCTACTACCTTTAGTATGTTGTCAGTTGAACCAGAACCTTGATATGATGTTGTTGAGTGGTATTGCAAACTGTTGCGAATGTTTCAAATCTTTTTCCGAGCATTATAGCCGTTATGCTGTCCGAATTCTCCTAGAAATTCTAATGCCTCTGCATTATTTCGTGCTTTCAGATGGCCACCCGCTCCCAGAATCAAGTGGTTCGTCTGACCCGGTGCCTCGATGTACCTGGTCACACGGCCATGCTGGTCCGGGTGATGGTTGAGACAGGCTATCGATGGTATCCCGAGTATACCGTCAAGGAGCAGTTTCGAGACTTTAATCAAAGCCAATATTTTTGCACAGTCAGGATTTACCCTTCCTATCCTGGAGCTACTGAACCCCTCCATTGCTCTTATGGACTTGGGGTTACCATCGAGATGTCCGTGCAGGACGCAGCTTACTCAATGATGACTATCATGCGAGCCAGAACTGCCTTGCTTCAGAACACTGACTTCCGCTATATGCTAGCATCACTCCCTGGGGCACAGGGGTACTATCAGGCTACCTACCGTGATCCTACCCATGAGGATTCACTACTCCGCACCACCACCGAGATGCTTGAGGACAAGGACCATGAGAATCGTGCCTTGCGAATGGAGCTCTTTAATGCCCGTTCTGATCACTGGGCCACTCTGACACGGTTTGCACCTGCCGTGCAGGCCGGGTATATGGACATGAGGGACTTGTACCCCGTGCGGTCTGGTCTGCCAGAATGTATGGAATGGCATGATGTAGGAGGCATCACCCCTCCTCGTGGACCCCGTCTGCCACCGTTTGTTGGACCAAGGCCACACCCGAGTCCTTATGGACCGCAAGCTCCACAGGACCGACTGTTTCCAGATGATCATGTTCAGCTCCCAGGACATGGTGGTGACTTCTATGAAGATTACTACGGAGACGTCTGAGTTGGTAGTAGATCCGCTAGTATTGTAACAGTTGTATTCCCCACAGTCCTGCGTGTCTTGTGGGATACGACTTGGTGTGTATCACGTTCCGGAGGTGTAGAAAAATGATGTATAGGAGCTTGGAATGCCTCTGATGAGATGTATCGTCTTTCATCGTAGCTGTACTCTAGCCTGGGCTTGTACTAAACTATGTATGGTGTGTATGACCGTTGGTATATATATGTCAGTTTCTATATTACCATGTCATACTGATGATCATCTCTGCATTCCGTGTTATCCATTACATTCCGCATTTCCCTGCCAAGATTTAGCCATCCTTGTCTAAACCGTTGTTTTGTTTCTCCTAGGATGGTTAACACCCGCAACAACCCTGCTGTCCAGGCGCAGGGTGAAGCCAATGCAGTTAGGGGGGAGAATCTGCCTCATCCGCCTTCACTGGCCGAAGTTATGCTGGAGGCAGAAAGAAACAAGCGTGAGACTAACCGCTTGCTAGAGCGGATCGAGCAGAATACTGCACGTCATCAGAGGAACGACTTGGTGTCCATCAATGACTTTATCAAGTTGTACCCACCGAAGTTTAATCATTCCGTCGAGCCCCTCGATGCGGATGATTGGCTCCGCAGCATTACCCATAAGCTACGTTCTGCCAACGTAGCCGAAGCTGATAAGGTTACCTACGCTGCCTACCACCTCGAAGGCCCTGCTAGCCTCTGGTGGGAAAACTTTGAGGCTATGCGCCCAGCCGGCCAAATCACTACTTGGGCTGAATTCAGTGAGGCTTTCCGTGAGCATCATATTCCGGAGGGTCTCATAGATCGTAAGCGGGAAGAATTCTGCAACTTCACCCAAGGCAGACTGACTGTGGATGCATACAACCGTGAGTTTGGAAATCTAGCACGCTATGCTCCTGAAGAGGTATCCACCGACGCCAAGAAGCAGGCAAGGTTCCGCAAGGGACTTAGCCCTGAGCTTCGCCGTGATCTTCGTCTGCACGAGTGCACCTCTTTCCAGAAATTGACCAATAAGGCCATCAGTGCTGAGACAGGACAGACTGACTATGACGCTACACGCAAGCACTCTCGCGATTTTGGTTCCTCATCCGGCTCCGGATCTCAGAAGCGCCGGGTCTGGATTCCAAACACTGCTCTGCCACCTAGGTTCACTCCGAGGCCATCCTTCGAGGCGCCTCGCCCCAACCAGCAGTATGCACCGCCCAAGGTCTATGGTGGCCCCGCTGCTAATGCTGCTCCACGCCCCAATGTTGTGACATGCTTCAAGTGTGGAGAAACGGGTCACTATTTGCGCGAGTGCCCCCGAAACAACCCCAATCAACCTGGACAGTCCGTTGGCCGTGGTAAGCCAGCAGGAAAGACTTACTACGCCAAGCCAGCCACCACTGCACGTGGCCATGTCAACTATGTTTCAGCTGAAGAAACTCATGGGGATCCCAACGTCGTCCTTGGTACGCTCCTTGTTAATTGCCATCCGGCAACTGTTCTTTTCGATACTGGAGCATCTCATTCATTTATTTCTGAGAGCTATGCTCGATTGCACAACACCACATTTTGTGACATGCCCACCTCCAAGGAAATTCAAACTCCTAGTTCTAGATGGCAAACCTCTAGGATTAGCCATGGAAATGAAATTCTCGTCGACAGATTGGTCTTCCTTGCATCACTAATAGCTCTCAAGTCCTCGGACATAAATATCATCTTGGGTATGGACTGGATGTCATCCCATTATGCTAAGATTGATTGCTCTACTAGAACTGTTCAACTCACCCATCCGTCGGGCAAGACAGTCAATGTTTTGACCCGGGTGTCTAAGCGTCAGCTTTACTCATTAAATGCCAACCCTCTTCCAGACCTTGAAGATGTTCCGGTAGTCCGTGACTTCCCGGATGTCTTCCCAGAAGAACTGCCAGGTATTCCACCTGACAGGGATGTCGAGTTCGTGATAGACCTTGTTCCAGGAACCGTCCCAATCTCTAGAAGACCTTATAAGATGGCACCCCTAGAGCTAGCCGAGCTTAAGAAACAACTCGATGAGTCCTTGAAAAAGGGGTTCATCCGTCCTAGTTCTTCTCCGTGGGCTTGCCCCGTCCTCTTCGTCAAGAAGAAGGATGGTACGGATCGGATGGTTGTAGATTACCGACCTGTCAACCTAGTCACTATCAAGAACAAGTATCCGCTTCCCAGGATCAACGACCTGTATGATCAGCTCGCTGGATCCTCAATCTTCTCTAAAATGGATTTGAGGTTGGGCTACCATCAAATCAAAATCAAGAACGGGGATATTCCTAAAACGGCCTTTGTTACTCGTTATGGCCAATACGAGTATACCGTCATGTCTTTCGGTTTAACCAATGCTCCAGACACCTTCTCTCGGTTAATGAACTCAATCTTCATGGAGTATTTGGATAAATTCGTCGTAGTATACCTCGATGATATACTCATCTACTCCAAGAATGAGGAAGAACATGCCGAGCATCTAAGGCTAGTATTGACGAAACTTCAAGAGCATCGCCTTTATGCTAAATTCTCTAAGTGTGAATTCTGGTTGCAGAAGTGACCTATCTAGGCCATGTAATCTCTGGTAAGGGTATTGCTGTCAATCCCGAGCGAGTTCAAGCCATCCTTGACTGGACTCCACCTGAATTGGTCAAGCAAGTTCGGAGTTTCCTTGGTTTAGCGAGCTACTGTCGCCGCTTCGTCGAGAATTTCTCCAAGGTTGCTAAACCTCTAACTGAACTCCTCAAGAAAGATAAAAAGTTCGAGTGGACCCCACAGTGCAAGTTCAGCTTTCAGGAACTGAAAAGACGCCTGACATCTGCTCCCGTACTCATACCACTAGATTTTTCTAAGGACTTTGTTATCTATTGCGACGCCTCGCGACAAGGACTAGGTTGCATACTCATGCAAGATCGTCACGTGATTGCCTACGCTTCCCGACAGTTGCGTCCACATGAGGATAATTATCCCACACATGATCTAGAGCTTGCAGCCGTAGTCCATGCACTCAAAACATGGCGACATTACCTTCTCGGTAATCGTTGCGAGATTTTCACCGATCACCAATGTCTGAAATACATTTTCACCCAACTGGATTTGAATCTTAGGCAAAGACGTTGGGTTGAGTTGATCACAGATTACGACTTAGGAATAACTTACACCCCGGGCAAAGCCAACGTCATGGCTGATGTGCTAAGCCGTAAATCTTACTGTAACAACTTGATGTTACAACAAAGTCAACCACTTCTCCACGAGGAATTCTGTAAGCTTAACCTTCACATTGTTCCTCGAGGGTTCCTATCCACCCTGGTGGCGAAACCTACCCTTACGGATCAGATCATCAAAGCTCAGAAGGTAGATCCGGGAATCTCCCGTATTAAGAGAAACATCAAGAAAGGAGTTGCGGATTGTTTCTCCGTTGATGACCAAGGTGTTGTGTTCTTTGGAGACCGTCTAGTGGTTCCCAAGGTACGCAACCTGAGGCGATTGATCCTTAAGGAAGCTCATGAATCTCCTCTCACCATTCATCCCGGTAGTACTAAACTGTATCAAGACCTACGCCAGAGGTTTTGGTGGACTAGGATGAAGAGAGAAATTGCTCAATACATTGCTAATTGCGACGTCTGTCGTCGTGTTAAAGCAGAGCATCAATGGCCTGCTGGCACCCTTCAGCCTTTGGCTATTCCTAAATGGAAATGGGATAAAATTGGTATGGATTTCATTACCGGGTTTCCCAGGACCAAGAGAGGGAATAATGCTATCTTCGTTGTTGTCGATCGTCTTTCCAAAGTAGCCCATTTCCTACCTGTTTGTGAGAGTATAACCGCGAGCCAGCTAGCTGACTTGTACATCCCCCGAATAGTGTCTCTTCATGGTGTTCCATTGGAAATTAACTCAGACCGTGGAAGTCTCTTCACCTCTCGATTTTGGGAAAGTTTCCAGAATGCTATGGGAACTCGTCTCTCCTTTAGCAACGCCTTCCACCCTCAATCAAGTGGTCAGGTAGAACGAGTTAATCAAATTCTGGAGGATATGCTCCGAGCTTCTGTCATCTCTTTCGGCATGGATTGGGAGAAATGCCTTCCATTCGCCGAGTTCGCTTATAACAATAGTTATCAAGCTAGCTTGGGCAAAGCTCCTTTCGAGGTTCTCTATGGACGAAAATGTCGAACGCCTCTTAACTGGTCAGAAACCGGGGAAAGACAACTCTTTGGCCTGGATATGATTCAGGAAGCAGAAGAGCAGGTTCGCCTTATTCGTGAGAAATTGAAAACAGCCCAATCTCGCCAAAAGAGCCATTATGATCGCAAACATAAGGCTATGACTTTTGAGGTTGACAAGAAGGCTTACCTTCGGGTTACTCCTTTAAAAGGAATCCATCGATTCGGTTTCAAAGGCAAATTGGCTCCTCGTTACATTGGACCCTTTCGCATTCTTGCCAAGCGAGGAGAAGTTGCCTACCAATTGGAACTACCTCCGCATCTTTCCAAGGTTCATGACGTCTTCCACGTTTCTCAACTCAGGCGTTGCTTCTCGGATCCTATCCGTGAAGTGGACCACGAAACGCTTGATCTCCAAGATAATCTTACATATCGGGAATATCCCGTTCGAATCCTTGATCAAGCCGAGCGTACCACTCGACGCCAAAACATCAAGTTTCTCGAGGTTCAATGGTCACACCATTCCGAGAAAGAAGCTACTTGGGAAAGGGAGGATCGTCTTCGACTTGAGTACCCCACCTTCTTCCCAACGGATCCTAAATCTCGGGATGATATTCTTTTGAGTGGGGGTGAGTTGTCACATCCTAGCTAGTTCATGCATTAGAGTGTTGCATCATGTCTACTTTTCATAGAAACTTGAAATGGGGATGCCAGAAACCCCCAGCACCCCCTGAACACAACTAGGGTTTACTAAAATCCTTTTCAATGAACCTGAAATGCCCTCCATAAATGTTCACCACCTTTGGTCCTGGCCAAAACCTCTGCCAAAAATGGTTTCATATTTTTGGAGGCCATTCTGGATTTTTGCACCAAGCCATAAGTATTTGCATTTGGGCAATTTAAATCCTATAAATATTTTTAAATGCCCAAATAATCTTGAAGGTATTTTTAGGCTGTTGAGAATAATTTCAAAGGTGCCTCTGAATATTTTCAGGATTTTCCTAAATGGAATAGTATTTCTACTATTTCAAAACACAGAACAGAAATAAATAAAAAGAAAAACAGAAAGCAGAGAGGGAATCCTACCTGGCAGCCCACTGGCCGGCCCAGCACTGTGCTGGCCCGCGCCAGTCAGCTGCTTGCTCCCGCCAGAGCAGGCACAGAGGTGACGCCGGCGTGCACGAGCTCGCCACGGCGCCACTTGCTTGCCGCCTCGCCGTGGACGAGCTGGACGACCTTCACGTCGCGCCCTTGAGCCCCTGGACACCCCCATTCGCCCCCATCGCCTCTCCCTCGCTCTCTCTCGCCATGGCCGACGCAGCCGCTGCCACCTCGCCGGAGTAGCCGTAGCCATCGCCGTCCTTGCGCCGCCCCACCGTGTCCAGCAGCTCCGCCGTCGCCTTCTCCTTCGAGCAAGTCGAGCCCCGAGCGCTCGCTTGCCCGGAAGCCACTGCTTCGACCTCGCCTTCACCGCCCACCGCCGGAGATCCCCTTCGCCGTCACCACCGCAGCAGTTCGTCCCCTACAGCGCCACTTAGCTCATCGCCTCTGCCGTGAGCTTCTGCCCCTTCCCCATCCTCTCATTCCTGCTGCCGCCCCTTGCGTCGACCGTAACCAGCAGCACCGCACATGCCGCCGCACGAGCTCGTCGCTGACGAGGCTTCGACCATCCAACGGTCGCACCACCATGACCGTTAGCTTCACTTCATCGCCAGGAGCCCGTAGCACCATCGCACGCCCCTCGCCGTGCTCTCTGGCGACGGGTTCGACCACACCCGTACCCCGGCAGCCGCACAGCTCCTCGCCGGCGTCGATTCCGGCGACCCCGAGCTCCACCTTCACCACCAACCGACGCGGGTTGCTCCTAGCTACGCGTAGGTGCTCTCCGCCGCCCATTTGGTCATCGGAGCACGGATCCCGCACTCCACCGCCGCGTCTGGACGTCGTCAGCGGCTAAACGCCGGCAAGTCAGCGTGGTTTGACCACGGGTTTGACCCCCCAGAGTCACTGACAGTGGGGCCCGCATGCCAATTAACCTGAGTTAGAGTTAAAATTAATTCTAATTAGTTTAACTAACTAACAGTGACACTGACACAGGGGACCCACACGTCAGGTTTGACCTGGACGACCCCGTTGACCGCTGACGTCATCATGACACACTGCTGACGTAATAAGTAACTTAATTACTGGAATTATTCTTATACAGGAAATTCCAGAAATTATCACAAACTTCAAAAAAATCTTAGAAAATAATCTATAGCTCAGAATGAAAAGATTTATATATGAAAAATGATCAGAAAAATCCATTCTATCCATCTGTACTGGTTTCATGCATGTTCAGGCAAATTAACCTACTGTTTAATGCAGAACAAGATAAAGCACTAACATGGGCCATTTATGAACTTGGAATTTGAATCTTTGATTCAAAATAGTCCAAACCCATCTGGTCTTAGTTGCATTAGCCCAATACATCCATTCTTGCCATGTCTCATGCATGCATCATATTGTTGCACTTGCTTGGTGTTGATTGTGCTTCGATGTGTCCATTGTGGTAGGTCCTGCCTCCGAGGATATTCACGAGTATCCAACTGAAGGGAAGTATCCCACCACCACTCCAACAGGCAAGCAACCCGTTGATCATTTCGATACAAACCCATCTTCTCGCGTCTGCTCTCATTTACTGCATTAAGACAACGCGATTCAAACTGCTGTGTGTTGCGGTAGTTTAACCCACTTTCCTTTGCATGACCTGTCATTGCCACAGTAACTAGATGAAACCCACTAGCATGTGTAGGAGTTGATTGAGCCATGTTGTGTTCCTACAATGCTATGCTTGCTACGCTTAGAGTCGTGTCAGGTCTGGCTCATCAGGGTGATGAACTAGAGTGAAAGCGTGTGTCGGTAATGAGAGTGAGGTGTTGAATACGATTTGGTAAAGGTATCGATGGGAGGCCATGTAGGAGTACATGGTGGGTTGTTTCATTGAGACCGTCCCTAAGAACTGAGATCTGTATGCGTGATTTAAGATTCAGCTACTACCACACATTGGGCCCGAAACCAATGGACCCCCTCGGCTTCTTAATCACCCTTGTCCTCTGTCAGGAGTTGCATGTAGTTTCTGGTGTTTGTAGTAAGCTGGAGGCCGTGGACAGCGCTGACCAAGGGGTGGGCTGTGATGCGGTAGGCTCGTGGCCCGGTGTACCGAGTCGCCCGTTTGGTGTCTCGGGAACCCTGCACACATCGTTCGGGGTCGTATGTGGAAACCTCGGCCGGACTCCCTGCGGATGGAACCTGAATAGGAGATAAACCTGGACTAGAGACTCGAGTGTTTAGGTAGGCTGTGGCCGACACCCTCGCTGGGCTTCCGCTTGAAGGTTGCCGAGTACACACTGTGTAAACGGTGGTAAGTGGTGAGAGCGTGTGTGACGAAGTACACCCCTGCAGGGTATAAAACTATTCGAATAGCCGCGTCCGCGGAAAAGGACTACTTGGTCGCTTATGTAGTTCATAGACAAGTAAATGGATACTATTAAAAGCCTCAAGATAAGTGTGAGTACCGCGGATGGCTCTCTCGTGGGATGATGAGGGAGGATCCACGGTGGAGTATTGAGATGGTGATTAGTGGACTCGTGTGCGAAAACTATTTCACAAGTGGTGTCTCGTAGGATAGCTTAGCTAAGAGTCAAAGCTGGCTTGCTGCAATAACTCCACTACCTTCTTGAGAATGAACATGTATAGTAGGATCTGTTGTAAGACTTGATGAGTACCTTTGTACTCATGTTGCTTCAATTACTGTTTTCAGACGACAACACCGCCCCTTCCGATGGGTTCTACGTAGAACTCGACGACGACGAGTGACTTGCCACCCAGGTGGTGATCTAGGCTTGTGAAGGGCCTACGTAGATAGACAGGCTTCGTCAAGCCTTCTTTCTTTCTAGTGTCTGTACCCAGACTAGTTTGCTTCCGCATGTGCTTGTATGTTTGTATGACTTGAGTGTCGGGTCATGTGACCCCTATCTGTATGAACAAGTTATGTAAGGCTCTCTGGAGCCCTTTAAATAAAGTACTTTGAGTTGTAGAGTTTTCTTGTGATGCCATGTTGTATTTGCACATATCGAGCATATTGTGTGTATGATTGAAATGCTTGGTATGTGTGGGATCCGACAATCTAGTTGTTTATCCTTGGCAGCCTCTCTTATGGGGACATGTAGTCTAGTGCCTCCTTGAGCCATAGTAGTCCGCTACAGCCCGGTTCACCGGAGTCCTGCTAGCCCAGCACTACTGCTCTGGACACTTGACTGGCCGGCATGTGTTTCATATCGTTCATGTGTCTGTCCCTTCGGGGAAATGTCACGCGGTGACATCCGGAGTCCTGCCTAGCCTGCTACAGCCCGGGTTCCCGGAGTCCTGTTAGCCCAGTGCTACAGCCCGGATTCGCACACTACTGACCGACACGTTCGATGTTGATTCATGTATGCCTGTCCCCATATGTTAGTGTCGGTTTCGGTTCACGACCATGTCGGCCCGGGTTCTCTGTCATATGGATGCTAGCGACATTGTCATATACGTGAGCCAAAAGGCGCAAACGGTCCCGGGCCATGGTAAGGCGACAACCGTGGGAGTACCGTGCGTGAGGCCGCAATGTGATATGAGGTGTTACAGGCTAGATCGGTGTGACTTAGAATCGGGGTCCTGACAATTAAAGGAAACCCTACTTCATGCAGACTAATCCATGTCTGGGTTGAATAAGGAAAGGAAGGGAGACTGTACTGTCCAAGAGAGTAGGCATCGAACCCGCATCTAGGTTGAGAAGAGGAAAATCAGTAGCTAAGGAACGAGTCTCGTGTCTCTTGGTTGAAGAAGGGTAGAAAGTCTTGACAACGCAATAGAGAATGACCGGGTCGATCGGTTTGTTGTCCTCACATAGGAAAAAGGTGGCTAAACATAACAAAAATGGGACGGAATCCACATATGCTGCCTGGATATTTGTTGCTCTGGGCAACCATACCTCCCTCACCACTCTATGCATCCATGGAGGTACATCGTACTGGTGCGCCCACTGTCCAAATGGGCCTCGCATGCTCTTAGTCTAACTTTTTTGCTGTTAGTATAATGCCAGCAGTCAAGTCAAGCAATGCTACTGCTAAAGTGATGCCACATTTAACTAATGCCGCACTCAGTCTAATGCCACCGATAAATTTAAGCAATGTCATTTAATGTCACGGGATTATTTCAGGGTTAGTTGTTGATTGTGGATGTATTAAAGATTTTTCAACTAAGGCATTCTAATGATGTTGCACAACCAGTATACCAACGATGAAACTTGTTACTACCTTCAGATTTTTGCACTGTTAATGCTTATAGATTACATACCTCACTTTCATGAGTTAAGTTAATTTTTTTGTACAGTGTCACCAAAATGCCAAGGCGCTGATGTCATTTTATTTTGGTTAAACTGCACAAAAAATTATGAAGACAAGAGGAAAGGTTAAGAGCGGGCACCTCCTCCTCCGGCTGTTCTCTTGATTCGTTCGAACAAGTTTTTATGTTTGATCGATTATCAAGATTGGGATAGCAATTTTTAAGGTCCCCCCGAGTTCGAAATGATATTTACCTTGGAGGTACATGGTTTGCAAATTTTTTTATACTGTCATTAGTTAATAATGCTAGTTACCTTCAGACTTTTGTATTTGGTTTAATGCTCATGCACAGCTAGTATACCAATGCTGAAACGTGTTACCTTTACATTTTGTATTGTTAATTCTTATAGAAATCTTCCAGTGCAAGAGTTTCTTGAAATCTGTTCAGTAAAACCATTGTACTGTACCCTGTAATAAAATAACTACTCTATTGTTGCACTAGCCATTGGATTAGTGTATATTTGTAGTATTCGAAATTTCGAATGGTGTTGCATTAGCGTATGGACATAAATAAAGGGTGGCAAGCTTTCCCAGATATGTGCTCAAGAAAACTACTACCTATTTTTCTAAATACTAGTAGACGTTTGGGTACTTTAAACTGAACCGGAAAAACCTCTTATATTAAGGAACAGAGGGTGTAGAGTTCACTCAAATTATCCCGGTAAAGCTAGTCACACCTTTGTTAAAATTTATGTTCATTATGTTATGGGAGGAGGTCTGTAAGTTTGTCTCTAATGCCTGTCGACTACATACCTGACATCATGAGGTAATGTTAAGTCATTTCCTTTTGTACAGTGTCACTAAATTGTCAAGGCGGTGATGGCATTTTATTTTAGTTGAACTGCACAAAATATGCTTAAAAAAAGAGGAAATGTCAGGAATCGATCATTCTTTCAGAAAGAACTATATATGCCTTTTTGACATCAGCCTCTGTTGCCTTATTTATTCCTTCAAAAAGGTGGATAGAAACAGTCTTGTTACCTTTTCCCATTAAGAAATTGGAATGCTTATATTTGTGAGTCTATGCTTCAACTAGTGCCACTTTTATAGTAATCACACTTTCAATATCTATGCAAACAGGGATGCTCGAGTTTAGTGGAACTGCACAAAAAGTCCAACTGGTTCAACATTAGGAGCATGTTTTCTCCCAAACCTTTATATCCAATTGGTGGCCCTATGAGCTGTTCATTAAGAAGGTACATGGTTTGCTACTATCTTGCTACTCTTTTTGTACTGTCATTAGATAGTAATACTAGTGGTTTGCATGTGAATTTATTGGCAGGGTGGACCTACATTGGAGGTGCAGGACATGATTCAATGACTGGATGCTCAATTTCGGTTGTATCGATTTCACCTCTTCCATCACTGCGAACATGGATATCCTTGGTCTGATGAAGAATAGGCGCTATATTTCTGCTCTGAACAAGCAAATCAATTCAGTATGAAATTGTCCAGGACAAAACATGACTGTATCAAATTGTCCAGTGCAAAACATGACAGATCTAAGCGGAAGAGACATGTTTAAAGCAAAAATACAAGGTGGGGTATATGTTTACTAGCTGCTTGATATTTGTGCAGACAGAGATGTCTGCCCGTTGCTATTTAGCAAACACACAAAGTGACCGCAATTTTGGTTGAACTGCACAAGAGAATAGTATAGTCACTGCATGCAGTGCCATTTGAAAATAGACAGAGAAAGATTGGATAGTCACTTCATGGACTGCAGAAAAGTAGTACTGTACTATTTATTGTCCAACACTAGGTGCTTCATTGCTTTGGTGGTCTGATTATACAATGGGCATCATTTTGCCTAAGTTAAAGTTTGTATTCCGAAAATAGTCTCGCCGTGTGATCAAGGGAAGACCAAATCATATTGCAGTGGATGTTCCTCCATCATGTGTGGTTCATTCCCATGGTTCCAGCTGTTGGTGAAACCACTTACGTTTGCAAGAGGAATTGTAGACTTCGCAAACAAATTTGTCATTGAGTCTGTACTGAATGGGCCAAGAGAAGCATCCATGTTAGTAGGAAGAACATATGTTTTTTCTAGATCTTTGATTTTGGAGCTACATATTTGTATATGATCTGTGAATCATTGAGATGCATTAACATGTTGATCTTATGTATGGGAATCATACTAGTTGGTTTTAGTTGTGGCTGATCTTTGCTTTTGGAGCTACATATTTGTATATGATCTGTGAATCATTGAGATGCATTAACAGTTCCTTATATCTGTTCGCTCAGTGTTTACAAGTTACCGATCGATCACTAGCTAGCCTACTAATGCGCTCCTGGCTGTTTTAGTTTCGACGCAAGATCCGAAGTGGTAGTTTTTTGAATAGCAATGCCTACCTCTGAAGAAACTGACAAGCTGCTCTGAAGAAAATGCCATGCGAATCTGAAGAAACTGCTAGCAAAAACGTTCGCAGATGCCTTATCTCCTAGCTAAAGTTCATCAATTAATGCCCTCGGCTGCGACTCATTGCATGCTGCTCCGCGTACTGGCTGCGAGCGATTTTGAGTGCCCGCATGCAGCCGGCCGTAATTAAGGCAGCTAACTGATGCGAAAAAAGATGCGCTTTAATTGTTGCGGGCCTTTTAAATCCGTGGAATCATTATTGACAAGGCGGGAGATGATTCGAGTGCACTCGTTTGACCGTAAGGCCGGTGTGCGACCCAGCACGGACGGGACGGGACGGCACAGTCAGAATTTTAGTTTCTCTAGTTTTCCACGGCAAGCTGGCGCGCTAAGCCATGCCTGCTTCATTATGCATTGAATTCCGATGACCGTCGCGCTACCTTCTGCTTATAAGTACTGTTTCTCGGCATTCTATGGTGGCACCGTGACCCAACTCGCTCTATCCTCATAAGCCCCCACTGGCCCGATGTTGCTCGCCACTTATCCTCGCTCTCGCCATGTCCGCCATGCCCCCGCCCGTCCGCGATAGGCGTGGCCGGAGGCGGTCACCGCCGGAACTAGTGTTCGGTTTTTCACCGGAAGGCAGACGGAGGGAGGAGGCATTCTATCGGTCTTTAGATGGCAATGCAGAGATCGAGGACTTGTTGGAGCGCGACCGCTTGGCGGAGGAGCAGGAGTTGTTGGAGCGCGACCGCTTGGTGGATGAGCAGCGTATCGCCGATTTGCGCCGCCAGCGGGACATGGAGCAGCAGCGCACTGACGCTCTGAGTCACGAGCAGAGCGCCCGCACGTGGGCCAACTACGTGGAGGCCAGCGCCCGGCAAATAGCCCTGGAGGCTGTCGGGCACGCACGCGTTCGCGACGCCGATTTTTACTACCAGCTCGTCAAGTGGGTTTCCCGCTTAGAAGCCGAAGCTTCGGTGGACCACGCCGGCATGGAAAGGGCCAACGCGCGCGAGCAACGCGCCCTATCGCACCTCTGGCAAGTCCGAGGCGAGGCAGAGGACGCCGGTGCCGGCGTTTAGCGTGTACCGCAGATGGCGGCCGGCATCGTCTAGTTAGCTAAGAGTAAGTTAGTACTTGTACGCTACTAGAGTATTAGTGGAAGTAGATAGTTAACTTGGCTATGATGGTTGTCAACATGGAAGTTCAGTACTCTATATGTGGATCAGACCTGTTACTTTGCTCTGAATGTTGAACTTTCCTTTTGAACATATGGAATGGGCTGTTATTTTTTTACATGGGTTGTATTTGTCCTCCACGGGTTTAGAGGCTGACTTGTGGGCCTACCAAGTTGACTCGTACACAACCAGGAGATGAGTGTACGGGGAGAGGATGACAGCAGGGACCCGCCAAGGTCATGGCAGTACGCAAGCAAAGTGCCTCCTTATTTCAATCCAATAAAAAAATGGCTCCTCGTAATGGATTTCTGACATCTGGGTCCCATGCCATTGTCAACGTAGTCAATAAACGAGAGAGTTTCACAACGAGCGGCTGACATCAGGGACCCAGCAGCTCGCCCAGTTATTTTTGTTTTGGGTTAATTTGACAAATGCCACTCCAAATCTGGTGTTTCTAAGAAATGCCATTGCAATTTCCAAACTTCGAAAAATGCCATTTCATGCCATCCCCAGTCACATTTTTCGAAGTCTGGAGTGGCGTTCTTCCAAGTTTGTAAATTGCAGTGGCGTTTTCCAAAGTTTGCAAAAATTGCAGTGGCATTTTTCAAAGTTTGGAAATTGCAGTGGCATTTTTATGAATCGCCATATTTGTTGTGGCATTTATCTAATTTGTTTTTGAGACGGAAGCAGGATGTCAACTGGGCTGTGCGGGGCACTCTGGCATGTCTAGACAGCCTTCTCTTTTATGTTTACCACAGACCAGCCCAGTAGTTTTTTTTCTTTCTGAAAATGGCTAGCCCAGTTTTTTTGTGATTTGCCAAGTAAGTCGCTTTGTTAGGCCTATTGGGCTGCAAATCTTTCAAGAAGAGGAGAGCTTCATTCGGCTGGACGAGAAAATGGCCTATCAGTAATGAGAAATGGGATGTACATTTTTAAAACACATCAAACCGGCAATTACTTTCAAATTTCTTTTTTTCATTTCAAGATTTTAAATTGCATTAATTTTTATGCGTGGACAATTTGTTGGATTTTATATTGATATACATTTATTTTTAAAATCAGTTTGAATGTGACTCGAAATTTCGGGATTAAAAACAGTTCGGACCGCACCGAAATATGCAACATGTCGTATAATTTTTTAACCGTGGCCACAATATGGGTTGTAATGCTAACAAAAAGAATATGGGCTCCAAAAAAAACCTTCAGAATTAGCAAATGGGCTGTAAATTATTAGAAATAATGGCAGATGGGTTGTATGCTGTTTTCCACAGATTTGAGGCTTTCCTAAAAAAAGGTTGACGACCAAGCAGTGACTGTTGGATGTCCATCCAACGGCCGTCGTGCTTCTTCAATCTCTGCTCTTCCTGCTCCAGCCGCTCAAACAAGCACCGGCGGGACTGCCTGCTCCCTCCTCCCCGCGGTCGGCTGTGCTTCCACGCAGGCTTCACTGCCCCACCGTACTCCCATCGCTGGCCTAGCCATCCCTCTACTCACCCACACCTGTTGTTATTCTCCGGCGACGGCAGACGAACCAGTAAACCCTCGTATAGTCGTACTCCCCTCCGCGTCGGAAACAACTGCCGAGTCTTCCCTGCCTCCGTGCCGTTCCCTTCCTAGGCCTCGTCGTCGTCCACCGCCCTGGTGCTCCCGGCGCGGCCTGGTCAACGTGGTCAACGACCGACATGCATCTGAAGTGGACTGTACGTGGAGAGGCTGACAGCTGGGTCCACGGTCGCAAGCAAGGAAATGCCTCCTTATTACGCGCAAAATAATGATTCCTCCACCTGACATCTGGGACCCACCGAAAGGGCCTCTCTATTTCGCGAAAAAAATGTTACCGCCGCTGACAGCTCGGACCCACCGGCTATATCTTCGCACGCAAGGAAGTGCGTCCTTATTACGCACACAAAAATGAATACTCCCCCTGCTAGCTGGGACCCAGTATAGTGGCAGGCTGACTCGTGGGCCTACTAAGTTGACAGGGATAGAGGGCTTTGTCAACTTAGTCAATATGCACGATTCTAGCTCCAGCGACCGTATGATGTCCATCCAACGGCCGTAGTGCTTCTTCAACCTCTGGTCTTGTTGCTCCAGCCGCCCAAAGCAGCGCCGGTCATGCCGCATGCTCCTGCCTCCCGTGGCCGGCTGTGCTGCCGCGGAGAACTCACCGCCCCCTACTATTCCCACCGCTGGCCAGGCCCTGCGGCGTTGGCAGCCTCACACCGTAGCCGAACCCGTGAACCCTCATACTCCTCTCCGCGCGGGCTTCCACTGCCGCGTCTTCCCTGGCTCTGCGTCATCCCCTTCCTAGGCCTCGCCGTCGTCCACCGCCCTGGTGCTCTCGGCACGGCGTGGTCAACGTGGTCAAGGAACGGCTTCCATCGGACGTGGACTGTACATGGAGAGGCTGACAGCTGGGTCCACAGCCGTAGCAAGGAAGTGCCTCCTTATTACGCGGAAAATAATTATTCCTCCACCTGACAGCGGGGACCCACCGGACGGGCCACCGTATTTCGTGAAAAAAACATTTCCCCTGACTGCGGGGACCCACCAGCTACATATTCGCATGCAAGGAAGTGCGTCCGGGCAAAAAAAACGATTTGACCCCCTGACTGCTGGGACCCACCAGCTACATCTTCGCAGGCAAGGAAGTGCCTGACAGTCGGGACCCACCTGTTCGAAGCGTACGTAGCATTGTCATTCTGGTCGCGAATGTGTACGTACATACTAGTCGATGTAGAGGCGCGCACGTGTCATAGTAGAGGCGCGCACGTAGCATGTACACGTACGTACAGCGGCCAGTGTACAAGAAAGAAAATACGGCCACGTACGTACATACGGGCAGGGTCTCGAACGCCTACTCGCGCATACGTACGGCCAGGGCTTGTGTACATGGCTGGGTCGGAATGGAGAAACAGCGTCGTCGTCGTGTTCATGGGGAGCCAACCTGCTGGGTCGAAACAGAATGCGTCGTCGTGTTCATCGGGAGGGCTTGGACGGAACAACTGATGGAAACGAGGCCTGGCGTACCGCGGAACAGAGGAAACGGCCTTGTGTTCGACTGGCCACGTTTGAAACGGGATCCTGTTCATCGGGAGGGGTCTGGCGTACCGCAAAACGGAGGAAACGGACCTCCTACGGTCGAAACGGGGGTCCTGTTGATCGGGAGGGGTGTGGCGTACCTCAAAACAGAGGAAACGGACTTGTGTTGGAGCGCTACGGTCGAAACTGGGGTCCTGTTCATCGGGAGGGGTGTGGCGTACCGCAAAACGGGACTCCACGGGACACTGTTCATCTCCACCGTCGACCCCCTCCAGCCTCCACGGGCTACTGTTCATCCACCGTCGACCTCCTCCAGCCTCCATGTAACGACCACGATGCGGCTATATCTCCCACGTGTCGAGGCACGACTTAGAGGCATAACCGCATAGTGGTTTTGTCGCAAGAAGGGTCATCTTCACACAATCCCATGTAATGAACAAGAATGGGATAAAGAGTTGGCTTACAATCGCCACTTCACTCAATACATAAATATCATTCATACATCATCCAAAACACAAACATATGGACCGACTACGGTCAAAATCCAGATGAAAATAAGACAACCCCAAATGCTAGATCCCCGATCGTCCCAACTGGGCTCCACTACTGATCATCAGGAAAAGACACATAGTAACGACCACGTTCCTCATCGAACTCCCACTTGAGATCGACGCCATCGTCTGCACCGGCATCGTCGGCACCTGCAACTGGTGTTGGAAGTATCTGTGAGTCACGGGGACTCAGCAATCTCACACCCGCGAGATCAAGACTATTTAAGCTTATAGGACAAAAAGGAGCAAAAAGGTGGAGCTGCAGCGGCAAAAGCATATATGGTGGCTAACTTGCGCAAATGAGAGCGAGAAGAGAAGCAAAGGAACGGACGTCATCTAGCAATGACCAAGAAGAGGTCCTGAACACCTACTTACGTCATACATAACACAGACCGTGTTCACATCCCGGACTCCGCCGAGAAGAGACCATCACGGCTACACACGCACTTGGTGTATTTTAAATGGGTCAAGTGACAAGTTATCTACAACCGGACATTAACAAATTCCCATCTGCCTCATAACCGCGGGCACGGCTTTCGAAAGATAATACCCTGTAGGGGTGTCCCAACTTAGCCCATCATAAGCTCTCACGGTCAACGAAGGATAAACCTTCTACCGGAAAGACCCGATCAGTCTCGGAATCCCGGTTTACAAGACATCTCGACAATGGTAAAACAAGACCAGCAAAGCCCCCGAATGTGCCGACAAATCCCAATAGGAGCTGCACATATCTCGTTCTCAGGGCACACCGGATAAGTCAAGCTACGAGTAAAACCAGACCTCGAGTTTCCCCGAGGTGGCCCCGCAGGCTGCTCGGTTCGGACCAACACTCGAAGGAGCACTGGCCCGGGGGGGTTAAAATAAGATGACCCTCGGGCTCGCGAAAACCCGGGGGAAAAGGCTTACGTAGCAACTGGTAAAACCAAGGTTGGGCCATGCTGGAGGAGTTTTATTCAAGGCGAACTGTCAAGGGGGTCCCATAAATCACCCGACCGTGTAAGGAACGCAAACTCAGGGAACATAATCCCGGTATAACAGTAACTAGGGCGGCAAGAGTGGAACAAAACACCAGGCATAAGGCCGAGCCTTCCACCCTTTACCAAAATATATAGATGCATTAATTAAATAAGAGATATTGTGATATCCCAACATATCCATGTTCCGACATGGAACAAACTTCAACTTCACCTGCAACTAGCAACGCTATAAGAGGGGCTGAGCAAAAGCGGTGACATAGCCAAACAACGGTTTGCTAGGAAAGGATGGTTAGGGCTGACATGGCTAAAATGGGAGACATGATATAGCAAGTGATAGGTAGCGAGCATGGCAATAGAGCGAACAGCTAGCATAGCAAAGATAGAAGTGATTTCGAGGGGTGGTCATCTTGCCTGCAAGATTCTCAGAGTTGTCGAAAGCTTGATCCTCGTAAGCGTACTCGACAGGTTCCTCGTTCACGAACTCGTCTCCCGGCTCTACCCAAGACAAGAACACAAACAAACGGATCCACAACCAACAACGGGAAATGCGCAAGCAACATGATGCAAAACATGTATGATATGCAAGATATGATATGCGATGCATATGCGTGCTCCGGAAGGAAAAAGATGAACATGGCAGTAACTTGGCAAACCAAGCATGCCACTGGAAAGATGGGATGATTTCGGTCGAAATCGATATAAAAATCACCGGTATCGGATGCACGGTTTGCAAATGGCAAGCAAAACAAGAATGACACTAATCTGCGATAAACAGCAAGATAGCACTTAAAATACAACAATTAACAGTGCTACAGCACCCCAACATAGCAACAAAGCACATGACAGTAATCTACAGGAGAAGCTTGACAAAAGATGAACACTGAGCTACGGCTAGATCACAACATATCAAGCTCAAACAAGCATGGCAAAAGTGCAAAAGATTACAGGTTCACAGACTTGGTGAAAAACTGGACATGGCAGAAATCAGCATCAGGTAGCAATGTTCAGAGCACGAAATCAATATGCTATGGAAACTTAAAATAGCAAAACAAGGCATGGTAGTGTTCTACTAAAAGCACATCATAAAAGTCCCTTACTGACCCTAAGCCAAAAAGGACCAGATGATATGATGGCAAGCATGTAAACATAGCAAGTTTCGTTATGAGGTTTCAGACAGCAGAAAACAGAGCATGGCAGAGTTTATTAATATGTAGGCCTCTTTGTGAGCTTGATGCACTCACTACAGAGCAATGCATGACAAACCAACCATACCTACAGTAAGATGGCATGTTTATGAAGCTATCCACTGTAAGAACAATTGCATAATATGTATGGACCAACTACAATAAGCTTGGCAAGATTGCAAATCATGTTAAGAATCTGCCAGAAATATTTTATAGCAAAAGTAGAGCAAGATTTAGTCATGCTATGGTACTCTAAAATTGCAAACAGTTGCAGGAACGGATCAATTACAACTATAGCTACAAAATATCCTTACTGGACATCTCCAAAATATGCATGGATCTCCCTCTAGCATCAAGTTTACATGGCAACAAAATTACAGCAGACGAAGACTTAGAGAAATCACCAAGTCCCTGAAATCAGAATTATTACGGGACCTATTTTGCATACTTGTGCTAGTCACCACAGAGATCACAAAAATACATGGACTATACCACTGGAAAGATGGCATGGCATACTTCAAAACATATGTAGAGCTCATGCTCAAAAGATGCACAGAATAAATGATACAACAATGACGAATCTCCAAGTTCTGATAAGAACCAGAGATCAACAGCAACTATCCCTCTTCCAACGAGGATTTGGGCATCAAGATGACCTCTAATGAAAATGGTGCAATTGAACAAAATGAAGAGCATCACGAGGCGAACAATTCTACATATTATACGCGCGAATCAAAGCTACATGCACAAAGTTACGGCATCGGGAACAGGAGCATATGCTGATAGAATTCTGGGACTGGAGAAAAAACGAGGACGAGAAAGTCAACGTCCTCACTGGATCTGGATCGAGCCCGAGCTCCAGGAGCTCGTCGCCGGCGGGAGAGAAGGAGCCGGCGGTGGCGGTCGCCGGCGGTGGAGGAGGGGCCCGGAGGGCGGCGGCGGGCGGCGCCGGTGGCCGGAGGG